>NC_077227.1:736951601-736996601 GCF_027887165.1 Monodelphis domestica | reverse complement strand
CATTTTTCCATTTTTTTTGTTACCACAAAAAGTGCAACTATAAATATTTTTGTACAAACAGATCCTTTCCCATTTTTAAAATCTCTTTGGGATACAAACCTACTAGTGGTATTGTGGGGTCAAAGGGCATACATTCTTTTAAAGCCCTTCAGACATAATTCCAAATTGTCTTCTAGAATGGTTGGATCAACTCACAACTCCACCAGCAATGCGTTAGTGTCCCAAATTTGCCACATCCCTTCCAACATTTATTATTTTCTTTTACTGACATATTGGCTCCTCTGCTAGGTGTAAGGTGGTATCATATTATTATTTTTAAACAAACATTTATTAAATGCTTACTAGAGGCAGGACTTTGGGAAGAGTATGAGAAGGAATATAATAATAACGATGGGAAAAAGGATTGAGTCCCTACTTTCAGTGAACTTAAAATCTTGTAGGGGAGATAAAGCATATTCAGAGATAATTTCATCAATTCATTTAGGGTCCATTCAATAGCATTAAACATCTTCCTAGCTGCTAAGGACACAATAACAATAACAATGACAAAGATTTAGTCCCTGTCCTCAGGAAGATTACCTTCTATGAGAATTTGAAATATATTTACAGAGTAGTAAATACCATGTATAGATGTAGTCTTTGGGGTGCTTTCCATCATATCTGAGATCCCAGAGAAGCCCCTCCATGTTCAAAGCAGTCTTGGAGAAAACACTGACTCAATGAAGAAACAGTGAGGCGTGGTGGAAAGAAGTACTAGCTCCAGGTTCAAATCCTGTCTCATGTTTTCTTACCTCTTTGACCTTGGGCAAATCCCTTAATGTCCTTGTTTCCTTCTTAATGTCCTCAGTTTCCTCCTATGTAAAGCAATAAAGTAGCATTAGATGATCTCTAAAGTCATTTATAGTTTTATATCTATGATCCTGTGAAAAGCTTTGCTTTCTCTTTTAGGAGTCACCCAGAAGACACATTAATCAAAACTAAATAGATTTTTAAAATATTTGAGCAAATTTGACAAAAGAAGATATTCTCACCACCCTCATCCACACCTGAGGCATGAACTCTTGCAGGTTATCAAATAACCTCTGTGGAGAGAACATGTATGAACCATTCATAGAAGACATACACATTTGTGGCAAGAGTTTATATGTGAAGAGGCATACACTTGGAGGTTATATGACCAGAGCACACGTGGTTAAGCAATACATTTGGGGATACCTGGAATCAATGCCACTCATACCTGTGATGCTACAAAACTTCTAGTGTTTTCTGGTGGTGTCTCTGCTAATTACTCGCTGCTGGGCACATTATTTATACTGAGGCATGACTCGGTTGGTCTTATGGTTCATGAGCTACTACTCTCTGTTACCAGTTTCTGGGCTTCATCTCTTTAGAGCCACATTATGGGCATCTTGGTTCCCATCTACTAGTATGCAGTGACTAGAAAGCCTCTCTTTGTTAAGGGTAGACCACTAGTTATTTACTGATAACCAAAGCTATGAGCCACAAAACCTAGCTAACAGGTTACTGAATAAAACTCAGGTGGAGTGCTCCTAGTTTTTATTTTCATTTTAACTGCCTATGCTTGCTATAAAATCAAAGTCTATTGGGGCAGCTAGGTAGCACAGTGGATAGAGAACCAGGTATGAAGGTAGGAGAACCTGGGTTCAAATCTGGTCTCAGATACTTTCTAGCTATGTGACCTTGGGGAAGTCACACTTAACCCCCACTACCCAGCCCTTACTGTTCTTCTGTCTTAGAATTGATACAAAGTCAGAAGGTATTAAAAAAAAAGAATCAAAGCCTATTGTTCCAGAGAACTATTTGACTTAAGGTTAGAAATTCCTTGTAACTTCTGTTTTAGCCTTATAGAAACCTTGTACTTCCGAAACCATTCTGGAAGCTCAGCCAGCAAAACTCTACAGAAGCTGGGGAATTGAAATCCCAAGATCCTCTCTGTATTGGCAAAGAAATGACCTGTGTCAGAGCAAAAGCTAATTGAAGGAGGCAAGATCATTTCATAATACTGTGCTGGCTATCATCCCTGTCTTTTTAATATAGATCTCTTGGCAACAACAACAACAAAAACTGTGTGTGCCTTATTTTGGCAGAGAAATAACCTTATTCTTGCCATATACAAAATAAGACCAAAGAATTTCAAGAGGTTAAAAGCATTAACTACTGAAGGAATGGTGTGGAGCAGGAAGTTCTTATGAAGGAGGGGACAACAGAGAGGTGCTTTGAGGAAAGAGAAAAGGACTAAGACGTGGAGGTGGGGAAAGAGTGTATTCCAGCCATGGGCAAAGAAAGCCTAAATGTTGATGCCAGTACTGCTGATGTGAGTGTTGAGAGCTGACATTTCTCTGGTGCTTTCCAATTTGGAGAGTGATCATTGCATTGAAGCCTTGCAGAAATACTCTGAGGGAGGTATCAAAGGCTCTATTTTCTTCTTGTGTGTGAGTAAATTGAAAACCAGAGGAGTGAAATTACTTATCTAAGATTACACAGTGAGTGTCGTGTCTGAGATGGCATTATATAGAGGAAGGCATGGCAGACCAATTTGATTGGATGGAGGGCTGTCAGAAAGAAGTCCAAAGAGCTAGTGGGCACCAGAATGTTGAACACTTTAAATGCCAGGGGATTTTTTTCTTTTGTCCTAGAGGCAAGAGGGAGTCATTGAAAATTTCTGAGCAGGGAACCAATGTGGTCAGATCTGTATTTTAGGAAATTTTTAGAAATATCAGCTTGACAATGTGTGAAGTTAGATTGGACAGGGGGAAGATTGAAAGCTGAGACACCATTTAGGAGGTCACCACAGTGATCTAGGCAAAGGGTAATGAGGGTTTGGACTATAGTAGAGATTGATGGGTAGCTAGATGGTCCAGTGGCTAGCATGTAGGGCTTGGAGTCAGGAAGACTCATCTTCCTAAGTTCAAATATGATTTCAGATACTTCCTAGCTATGTGACCCTGAACAAGCCACTTAGCCTTGTTTGTCTCAGTTTCCTCATCTGTAAAATGGAAAACTACTCTAGTTTCTTTGCTAAGAAAACCCCAAATGGGGTCACAAAGAATCAGACATGATAGAACAACAAAAGAGGTTGAGAGGCCTTTTGAGGGGATGAGGGGGGGCTCATATTTAAATGAGGGAAGATGAGTTGGAGAGGAGAAGGGATTCAGGGGTAGATTCCAAGTTTCTGAGATGAAGGAGATGCTAGAGAGCAGGGCTATAGCAAGGAAACTGCAGAAAGATTCCTCAAGGTCATGGCTTTTGGGGTGCATGTTCTGCCTGGCATCTAGGGTAGGAGACAGAGAGTAGCTCCCTTCACCACTCAGCTCATACCACAGTGGCCTCTGGGACAGCCAGTTGCCTGAAAGGGAGAAATTGAAATAAGTGTCAACACCATCATGGGTACTTTCTCTGATTAAGTCAACCTCTTTCCCCTGCTCCAAGCTGTTTACATTTCCTGAATCTTCCTCCAGGGCAAGGCAAAGCCTTTGGGGTAGAGAATCTCCACCAAGTCACAGAATGTTTGAGATATCAGGGACCTGAGATATGATGCTAGAACACTGAAGATGAGAACTGGAAAACCTTAGGGCAATGAAAGAAAGAGCTCAGAAGGATCTGAAAAAGAACAGAGAAAAATCACAACTAGAAGAGATCTTTGGGGGTGGACCTTCTTAATCCTTTTTTGTGTCTTAGATCTATGAGTTTCAGAAGAAAGTTTTTACATGCATGTACAAAATATACAGGATTACCAAGGAAATACAGCTAGCAATACATTAAAAGAAAATTCTTGATTACATGAAATTTATACACAGACCTCTTAGAGGGTCTGTGGTTTCTATGTGAGGAATCCGGGGTCTATTCCAATCACCTCACTTTGTAGATGAAGAAACTGTGACTGCAAGGCTGTTATCCAAGGTCCTGGGTTCAAATCACACCTTTGATGCTTACCAGCTATGTGACTAACTTTGCTGATCCTCAGTTTCCTCATATGCAAAGTGAAGATGTAGGAGTAAATGGTCTCTGAGGTCCCTACCAATTCTCTCCAGCTTTAAAGTTATGAATTCACCTAATTTGGATTATTTAGCTTGATGGGTGAGAGATACTAGAAGTGGTGACAAGAGTGGGGAAGTGAAGGGAATAGGCTGGACCCATATCCTCTGGTTCCAAACCCAGTCCTCTTTCTAAGAGACCATAGCTTCCTAAGAGCTGATGGCTTCAATATACTGTTTTTCCTTGATTTGGAACTCAAATTGAGGTTTGATATCAGGGGAATTTTTCTAAAAGGATGTCCCCAAATGGAATGGATTCCCTGAGAGATGACAGTCCTTACAAGTCATCAAGCAGTGTCTGGGACACCATTTGTCAAGTAAATAAGAGTGGTTTTGTTTCTGGTGTATAGGTGAGGAGTCAGCAAACTATAGTAGAAAATGACAGCCTGCTGGTCAAATCTGACCCACTGTTTGTTCTTACAATGACTTTTGTGTTTTTAAATACTTATTTTTTAAAAAATTTAATTATTAAAAAAGAATTATGAGGACTTCTGGTCAAGATGGCAGCTTAGAGAAAGCTAAAGTTCAGATCTCCGGAAACCCTTCCCTACCAAACTCAAACTATATGCTCCTAAGGCACCAAAATTCAAAATGAACAACAGCATAGACCCTGGGAATCCTCCTCCTGGACCTGGACCTGGATCAAAAGGTACGGCCCCCCCCAAAAGCCAGAACCCGAGATCACTCGTACCTAAGGGGTAGGAAGAAGGAAGGTCCCAGGACCCATCCCCCCAACCCAGAGTGCTGAGTCCAAGGCAGCAGAGGGAACCTTAGAGCCTCAGGGCTGGCTATTCTGAAGGCCTCTTCCTGAAAACAATCTGACCCAGTCGTGGGGGCACCCAGACAGCAGGGAAACAGGGAGAGACAGGGGGAGCCTGTAGCCCCCTGACCAGAACCTTCCATCTGAGTCTCATCGAAGGTCCCTGCCTCAGGGCATACTCAGTCTGAGGTTAATCCTATCACCAGCCCTCAGAGCTCTTGGAAGCCACCGGCCCTCCCCCTCAGAGTTCAGGGTGGTCTGAAACAATAGTAACCCTCAGGGCTGGCAAAAGGGCCTCGAGAGCCAGCTATTCTGAAGGCCACTTCCTGAAAACAACCTGACCCAGTCTCGGGGGCACCCAGACAGCAGGGAAACAGAGAGATATGGGGGGAGCCTGCAGCCCCCTGGCTGGATCCTTCCATCCGAGTCTCACAGAAGGTCCCTGCCTCAAAGCATACTCAGTTCAACCCAGAGAAAGCTAATCTTATCAGGAGCCCTGGGAGCTCTGGGAAGCCGCGGTCCCTCCCCCCTCAGAGTGCTGGCTCTCCTGGCCGGCTAAGGCACAGAAACAAACACCCCGTGGAAAGGGCCAAGCCAGGCTCAGAGCGTGGAAGTAAGGCAACAGAGAAGCATCGGGAGGGAACTGAGGAGGGCAGTAACACGGAAACACCAGCAATTCCTGGCTTCCCCGGGAAGACAGAACAACAACTGCATAGAACAGACAATCTGCCTAGGGCTAAAACCTCTGAACACCAGACAGAGATAAGAAAAGCTAGTGGCAAACTCCACAGAAGCACAAAAGCCCCAAAATTCCAAGAAAAACAAGAAGAAGGGGGCAACTTTGGACACATTTTATGGAGCAAAAATACAAAATACAGAGGAGATAGAAGAGGAAACACAAGCAAATGCTCCAAAACCTTCCAAAGGAAATGGAAACTCTCCACAAACCCATGAAGAATTTGAATCAGAAAGGATCAAAAATATGGAAGCCCTCTGGGAGGAAAAGTGGGAAATAATGCAAAAGAAATTCACGCATCTACAAAACCAGTTTGACCAAAGTGAAAAGGAAAATCAGGCTTTAAAAGTCAGAATCAGGAAACTTGAAGACAACGAGCAAGAATTAATAAAGCAAAGCCAAAAGACCAAGAAATTAGAAGAGAACATAAAATATCTCACTGACAAGGTGACAGACCTGGAAAATAGAGGAAGAAGAGATAATTTAAGAATAATTGGACTTCCAGAAAAGCCAGAAATAAACAGCAAACTCAACATCGTAATACAAGATATAATCAAAGAAAATTGCCCAGAGATTCTAGAACAAGGGGGCAATACAGCCACTGACAGAGCTCACAGAACACCCTCTACACTAAATCCCCAAAAGACAACTCCCAGGAATGTAATCGCCACATTCCAAAGTTTTCAAACAAAAGAAAAAATCCTACAAGAAGCCAGAAAAAGACAATTTAGATATAAAGGAATGCCAATCAGGGTCACACAAGACCTTGCAAGTTCTACTCTGAATGATCATAAGGCATGGAACATGATTTTCAGAAAGGCAAGAGAGCTGGGTCTTCAACCAAGAATCAGCTATCCAGCAAAACTGACTATATACTTCCAAGGGAAAGTATGGGCATTCAACAAAATAGAAGATTTCCAAGTTTTTGCAAAGAAAAGACCAGAGCTCTGTGGAAAGTTCAATATCGAAAAACAAAGAGCATGGAATACATGAAAAGATAAATATGAAGGAAAGGGAAAAGGAGAAAAATGTTATCTTTTTCTTTTACTCAAATTCTCTTCTATAAGGACTACATTTATATCAATCTATGTATACTAACATGTGGGGAAAATGTAATGTGTAAATAGGGGGAAAAGAAAGACCAAATAGAATAATCTTTCTCACACAAAGATTCACATGGGAAGGGGAGGGGAATAAAACTCTTATAAGAAGGAGAGGAAAAGAGTTTTTACTTAAACCTTACTCTCAGGGAAATCAACTCTGAGAGGGAAAAACATCCAGATCCATTGGGATCTTGAATTCTATCTTACTTGCCAATAAGGGAAGGGAGAAGGGAAAACCAAGGGGGGGAGCGGGGGAGGGAACACAAAAAAGGGAGGGAAGAAGAGGGGGGAGGGAACAAAAAGGGAGGGACTAGAAAGGGAAACATATCAAAGGAGGGGACAAGGGGGACTGATTTAAAGTAAATCACTGCACTAAAAGGTAGAGCTGAAGAAGAAAGGTTAGAATTAGGGAAGGATATCAAAATGCCAGAGAATTCACAAGTCACAATCATAACTTTGAATGTGAATGGGATGAACTCACCCATAAAACGTAGACAAATAGCAGAATGGATTAGAATCCAAAACCCTACCATATGTTGTCTTCAAGAAACACACATGAGGAGGGTAGACGGTAGACACCCACAAGGTCAGAATTAAAGGATGGAGTAAGACCTTCTGGGCCTCAAGTGACAGAAAGAAGGCAGGAGTGGATATCATGATATCTGATAAAGCCAAAGCAAAAATAGACCTGATCAAAAGGAATAGGGAAGGTAATTATATTTTGTTAAAAGGGACTTTAGATAATGAAGAAATATCACTAATCAACATGTATGCACCAAATAATATAGCACCCAAATTTCTAATGGATAAACTAGGAGAATTGAAGGAAGAAATAGACAGTAAAACCATATTAGTGGGAGACTTAAACCAACCATTATCAAATTTAGATAAATCAAATAAATAAATAAATAAGAAAGAGGTAAAAGAAGTGAATGAAATCTTAGAAAAATTAGAGTTAATAGACATATGGAGAAAAATAAATAGGGAGAAAAAGGAATACACCTTCTTCTCAGCACCACATGGCACATTCACAAAGATTGACCATACATTAGGTCACAGAAACATGGTACACAAATGCAGAAAAGCATAAATAATAAATGCAGCCTTTTCAGATCACAAGGCAATAAAAATAATGATCAGTAATGGTACATGGAAAACCAAATAAAAAACTAATTGGAAATTAAACAATATGATACTCCAAAATCATTTAGTTAGAGAAGAAATCATAGAAACAATTAATAATTTCACTGAGGAAAATGACAATGGCGAGACATCCTTTCAAACCTTTTGGGATGCAGCCAAAGCGGTAATCAGAGGTAAATTCATATCCCTGAGTGCATATATTAACAAACTAGGGAGAGCAGAGATCAATGAATTGGAAATGCAAATAAAAAAACTCAAAAGCGATCAAATTAAAACCCCCCAGCAGAAAACCAAACTAGAAATCCTAAAAATTAAGGGAGAAATTAATAAAATCGAAAGTGATAGAACTATTCATTTAATAAATAAGACAAGAAGCTGGTACTTTGAAAAAACAAACAAAATAGACAAAGTACTGGTCAATCTAATTAAAAAAAGGAAAGAAGAAAAGCAAATTAACAGCATCAAAGACGAAAAGGGGGACATCACCTCCAATGAAGAGGAAATCAAGGCAATCATTAAAAATTACTTTGCCCAATTATATGGCAATAAATACAGAAATAGAATTCTTAAATAATCCCATATCAGAAAAAGAAATCCAACAGGTCATCAAAGAACTTCCTAAGAAAAAATCCCCAGGGCCTGATGGATTCACCAGTGAATTCTATCAAACATTCAGAGAACAGTTAATCCCAATACTATACAAACTATTTGACATAATAAGCAAAGAGGGAGTTCTACCAAACTCCTTTTATGACACAAGCATGGTACTGATTCCAAAACCAGGCAGGTCAAAAACAGAAAAAGAAAACTATAGACCAATCTCCCTAATGAATATAGATGCAAAAATCTTAAATAGGATACTAGCAAAAAGACTCCAGCAAGTGATCAGAAGGGTCATCCACCATGATCAAGTAGGATTTATACCAGGGATGCAGGGCTGGTTCAATATTAGGAAAACCATCCACATAATTGACCACATCAACAAGCAAACCAACAAGAACCACATGATTATCTCAATAGACGCAGAAAAAGCCTTTGATAAAATACAACGCCCATTCCTATTAAAAACACTAGAAAGCATAGGAATAGAAGGGTCGTTCCTAAAAATAATAAACAGTATATATCTAAAAACGTCAGCTAATATCATCTGCAATGGGGATAAACTAGATGCATTCCCAATAAGATCTGGAGTGAAACAAGGATGCCCATTATCACCTCTACTATTCGACTTTATACTAGAAACACTAGCAGTAGCAATTAGAGAAGAAAAAGAAATTGAAGGCATCAAAATAGGCAAGGAGGAGACCAAGTTATCAATCTTTGCAGATGACATGATGGTCTACTGAAAGAATCCTAGAGATTCAACCAAAAAGCTAATTGAAATAATCAACAACTTTAGCAAAGTTGCAGGATACAAAATAAACCCACATAAATCATCAGCTTTTCTATATATCTCCAACACAGCTCAGCAGCAAAAACTAGAAAGAGAAATCCCATTCAAAATCACCTTAGACAAAATAAAATACTTAGGAATCTATCTCCCGAGACAAACACAGGAACTATATGAACACAACTACAAAACACTCTCCACACAACTAAAACTAGACTTGAGCAATTGGAAAAACATTAACTGCTCATGGATAGGATGAGCCAATATAATAAAAATGACCATCCTACCCAAACTTATTTATCTATTTAGTGCCATACCCATTGAACTCCCAAAAAATTTCTTTACTGATTTAGAGAAAACCATAACAAAGTTCATTTGGAATAACAAAGGATCAAGGATATCCAGGGAAATATTGGAATAACAAAGGATCAAGGATATCCAGGGAAATAATGAAAAAAAAACCACAAATGATGGGGGCCTTGCAGTCCCAGACCTTAAACTATATTACAAAGCAGCAGTCATCAAAACAATTTGGTACTGGATAAGAGACAGAAAGGAGGATCAGTGGAATAGACTGGGGGAAAGCGACTTCAGCAAGACAGTATACGATAAACCCAAAGATACCAGCTTTTGGGACAAAAATCCACTATTCGATAAAAACTGCTGGGAAAATTGGAAGACAGTGTGGGAGAGATTAGGAATTGATCAACACCTCACACCCTATACCAAGATAAATTCAAAATGGGTGAATGACTTAAACATAAAGAAGGAAACCATAAGTAAATTGGGTAAACACAGAATAGCATACATGTCAGACCTTTGGGAGGGGAAAGACTTTAAAACCAAGCAAGACATAGAAAGAGTCACAAAATGTAAAATAAATAATTTTGACTACATCAAACTAAAAAGCTTTTGTACAAACAAAACCAATGTAACTAAAATGAGAAGGGAAACAACAAATTGGGAAAAAATCTTCATAGAAACCTCTGACAAAGGTTTAATTACTCAAATTTATAAAGAGCTAAATCAATTGTACAAAAATCCAAGCCATTCTCCAATTGATAAATAGGCAAGGGACATGGATAGGCAGTTTTCAGATAAAGAAATCAAAACTATTAATAAGCACATGAAGAAGTGTTCTAAATCTCTTATAATAAGAGAGATGCAAATCAAAACCACTCTGAGGTATCACCTCACACCTAGCAGATTGGCTAACATGATAGCAAAGGAAAGTAATGAATGCTGGAGGGGGTGTGGCAAAGTAGGGACATTAATTCATTGCTGGTGGAGTTGTGAACTGATCCAACCATTCTGGAGGGCAATTTGGAACTATGCCCAAAGGGTGATAAAAGACTGTCTGCCCTTTGATCCAGCCATAGCACTGCTGGGTCTGTACCCCAAAGAGATAATGGAGAAAAAGACATGTACAAGAATATTCATAGCTGTGCTCTTTGTGGTGGCCAAAAATTGGAAAATGAGAGAATGTCCTTCCATTGGGGAATGGCTGAACAAATTGTGGTATATGTTGGTGATGGAATACTATTGTGCAAAAAGGAATAATAAAGTGGAGGAATTCCATGGAGACTGGAAAGACCTCCAGGAAGTGATGCAGAGTGAGAGGAGCAGAACCAGGAGAACATTGTACACAAAGACTAATACACTGTGGTATAATTGGACGTAATGGACTTCTCCATTAGTAGCGGTGTAATGTCCCTGAACAATCTGCAGGGATCTAGGAGAAAAAACACTATTCATAAGCAGAGGACAAACTGTGGGAGTAGAAACACTGAGGAAAAGCAACTGCCTGACTACAGCGGTTGAGGGGACATGACAGAGGAGAGACTCTAAACGAACACTCTAATGCAAATACTAACAACATGACAATGGGTTCGAATCAAGAACACATGTGATACCCAGTGGAATCACATGTCGGCTATGTGGGGTGGGGGGAGAGGAAAAGAAAATTATCTTTGTCTTTAATGAATAGTGCTTGGAAATGATCAAATAAAATATTATAAAATAAAAAAAAGAATTATGAAAATAAAAAAATAGGTTTTAGTACAAACAAAACCAAAGAGACCAAGATTAGAAGGGAAACAACAAACTAAGAAAATTTTGTACAAATTTCTCTGATAAAGGTCTCATTTCTTAAATACATGAAGAACCCAGACCTCCCTTCCCTTCCCTTGCCTTCCCTTGCCTTTCCTTTTCCTTCTCTTGCCTTCCCTTGGCTTGCCTTTCCATTCCATTCCCTTCCCTTGCCTTCCTTCCCTTGCCTTGCCTTTCCCTTGCCTTCCCTTGCCTTCCCTTGCCTTTCCCTTGCCTTCCCTTGCCTTTCCCTTGCCTTTCCCTTGCCTTCCCTTGCCTTCCCTTGCCTTTCCCTTGCCTTCCCTTGCCTTTCCCTTGCCTTCCCTTGCCTTTCCCTTGCCTTCCCTTGCCTTTCCCTTGCTTTCCTTTGCCTTGCCTTTCCTTGCCTTTCCCTTGCTTTCCCTTGCCTTTCCCTTGCTTTCCCTTGCCTTTCCCTTGCTTTCCCTTGCCTTTCCCTTGCTTTCCTTTGCCTTCCCTTGCCTTTCCCTTGCTTTCCCTTTCCTTCCCTTGCCTTCCTTTCCCTTGCTTTCCCTTGCCTTTCCCTTGCTTTCCCTTGCCTTTGCCTTGCTTTCCTTTGCCTTCCCTTGCCTTTCCCTTGCTTTCCCTTTCCTTCCCTTGCCTTCCTTTGCCTTGCCTTCCCTTGCCTTCCCTTGCCTTTCCCTTGCTTTCCCTTGCCTTCCCTTGCCTTTCCCTTGTTTTCCCTTGTCTTCCCTTGACTTTCCCTTGCTTTCCCTTGCCTTTCCCTTGCTTTCCCTTGCCTTCCCTTGCCTTTCCCATGCCTTCCCTTGCCTTTCCCTTGCTTTCCCTTGCCTTCCCTTGACTTTCCCTTGCTTTCCCTTGCCTTTCCCTTGCTTTCCCTTGCCTTTCCCTTGCTTTCCCTTGCCTTTCCCTTGCTTTCCCTTGCCTTTCCCTTGCTTTCCTTTGCCTTCCCTTGCCTTTCCCTTGCTTTCCCTTTCCTTCCCTTGCCTTCCTTTCCCTTGCTTTCCCTTGCCTTTCCCTTGCTTTCCCTTGCCTTTGCCTTGCTTTCCTTTGCCTTCCCTTGCCTTTCCCTTGCTTTCCCTTTCCTTCCCTTGCCTTCCTTTGCCTTGCCTTCCCTTGCCTTCCCTTGCCTTTCCCTTGCTTTCCCTTGCCTTCCCTTGCCTTTCCCTTGTTTTCCCTTGTCTTCCCTTGACTTTCCCTTGCTTTCCCTTGCCTTTCCCTTGCTTTCCCTTGCCTTCCCTTGCCTTTCCCATGCCTTCCCTTGCCTTTCCCTTGCTTTCCCTTGCCTTCCCTTGACTTTCCCTTGCTTTCCCTTGCCTTTCCCTTGCTTTCCCTTGCCTTTCCCTTGCTTTCCCTTGCCTTTCCCTTGCTTTCCCTTGCCTTTCCCTTGCTTTCCTTTGCCTTCCCTTGCCTTTCCCTTGCTTTCCCTTTCCTTCCCTTGCCTTCCTTTGCCTTGCCTTCCCTTGCCTTCCTTTGCCTTGACTTTCCTTGCCTTCCCTTGCCTTTCCCTTGCTTTCCCTTGTCTTCCCTTGACTTTCCCTTGCTTTCCCTTGCCTTTCCCTTGCCTTCCCTTGCCTTTCCCTTGCCTTCCCTTGCCTTTCCCTTGCTTTCCTTTGCCTTGCCTTTCCTTGCCTTTCCCTTGCTTTCCCTTGCCTTCCCTTGCCTTGCCTTTCCCATGCCTTCCCTTGCCTTTCCCTTGCTTTCCCTTTACTTTCCCTTGCTTTCCCTTGACTTTCCCTTGCTTTCCCTTGCCTTCCCTTGCCTTGCCTTTCCCTTGCCTTCCCTTGACTTTCCCTTGCTTTCCCTTGCCTTCCCTTGCCTTGCCTTTCCCATGCCTTCCCTTGCCTTTCCCTTGCTTTCCCTTTACTTTCCCTTGTTTTCCCTTGCCTTGCCTTCCCTTGCTTTCCCTTGCTTTCCCTTGCCTTCCCTTGCCTTCTCCCTTCTCCCTTTCCCTTCCCTTGCCCTTCCCTTGCCTTTCTCTTGCCTTCCCTTGCCTTGCCTTTCCCTTGCTTTCCCTTCCCTTGCCTTTCCATTCCCTTCCCTTGCCTTCCCTTCCCTTGCCTTCCCTTGCCTTCTCCCTTCTCCCTTTCCCTTCCCTTGCTTTTCCTTGCTTTTCCTTGCCTTCCCTTCCCTTGCCTTTCCCTTGCTTTCCCTTGCTTTCCCTTCCCTTCCCTTGCCTTCTCCCTTCTCCCTTTCCCTTCCCTTGCCTTTCTCTTGCCTTTCCCTTGCCTTCCCTTGCCTTGCCTTTCCATTCCCTTCCCTTGCCTTCCCTTGCCTTCTCCCTTCTCCCTTTCCCTTCCCTTGCTTTCCCTTTCCTTTCCCTTGCTTTCCCTTGCCTTGCCTTCCCTTGCCTTGCCTTCCCTTGCCTTGCCTTCCCTTCCCTTGCTTTCCCTTCCCTTGCCTTCCCTTGCCTTGCCTTCCCCTTGCCTTGCCTTCCCCTTGCCTTCCCTTGACTTGCCTTCCCCTTGCCTTGCCTTCCCCTTGCCTTCCCTTCCCTTGCCTTGCCTTCCCCTTCCCTTCCCTTCCCTTGCCTGTCATTGAATCCAACTCTCTCATTTTATAGATCAGGAAACTGAGGCCTGCAGAGGTAAATTGATTTGCTCATTGTCTCATACATAATAGAGGCCTGAACCTGATCCAAATGCAAATTGTCTGACTCCAAATTCTGGTCTCAAACCCAGGTATTCAGTGGACAAAGGCCCCTTTCTGCAGTGCCAAGTGTTTATTGACTTAGGACTCTCAACAAGGATATTGAAGGGAACAATCTCCAGCTTCCTCTTGCTAATGCTTTGCCCTGTAGTGCTGGAGTGCTTAGTCACAAAATGCCAAGTACCCCTTGGGCATCAGGTACTTTGCTCAGGAACATTTCACCTCCACACAAATCAATAGACTTCCAGAAATTGTTGTGGGAGTAGAGAGGTTACCCAACCATCTCTCACACCCTCACTTCAAACAACCTCCCCTCACCCCCTAGGGCTATTTCTGTGGGTTACTCTACAGGATGTTCCATCTTCCACTGCCATGCCTTTGCACAGGGCTTCCCCCAAATACTTCTTCCCTCACCTTCACCTTCTGGAATCCCCAGCTTCCTTGAAGACACAGCTCAGTTTCTGCCCCCTATAGAAGGTCTTTCCTGGTCTCCCATGCTTCCTTCCCTCCCCCACTCCCCAATTTCAACGCTTCTTCCTTTTTGAAATTACGTTGTTCTATTTTGTTTCTCTCATATTTACTTATCAAAATATGGTAGAATGTAAGCTCCCTGAGGGTAGGGATTGTTTCAGTTTTGTCCTGGTGTCCCTAATGTCTAGCACAGTGACTTGCACATAGTAGGTAGGTGTTTAATCTGTTCTGTTAGATTATACTGAATTGACACTCATCATATACACAAGGTACCTTTACCAAAGTCCTCCTCGAATGCCTTATCCTGATGTAGAAATGGCTATGAAGTCATGCATTATTAAGTTCCTGCAGTGTGTCAGGCACTGTGCTAAGTAAGAGCTGGGGATACAACATGGAAAAAAACCATAACACTGCTCTAAAGGAACAGACATTCTCTGGTGGGGTGTGCAGGCGGGGCAGAGACCAAGTACACTGTCAGATGTATACAGTGAGCAATCAATAAATGCTCATTGTTTGCTAACTTACTTGATGTATCTATATAGTTCATATACAAAACTGAGTCAAACTAATATAAACATAATACAATTGTAATTATATATAAATCTAATTACAATTACAAGATGAATACATTTGGTGGGGGCAGGTATTAGCATTGGAACAATCAGGAAAGACTTTATTTATGAATATAGCACTAGGGAGGCAGCTAGGTTGGCACTTCCTGGCTGTGTGATCCTGGGCAAGTCACTTAACTCATTGCCTAGTCTTTACTGTCCTTCTGCCTTGGAACTGATACTTAGTATTGATTCTTCTTTTTATTCTTTTTCCAAACCCCTACCTTCCATCTTAGAATCAGTACAACATATTGGTTCCAAGGCAGAAGAGCAGTAAGGGCTAGGCCGGTGATGGGCAACAAAAATTAGCCAAAAAACTGAGCATAACTCAAGTGGTATGTCACTTTGAGAGGAAAAAAACACCATAATTTTGTAATCTTTACAGTTTAAATAACAAAAATGTATAATTGTAATATATAACTGTATTTAATAAACCAAAAACTATTTAACTTACCTGCTTAGTGACTTCTTTGTTCATCTGTCAGTCAGTTTCTTTTGTTGGTCTTGATATTATTTAACTTGTGTGGGGTGACATGAACTAAGATAAGTGAGGGAGAGGGAAATTCTTTAATTAACATGCCTATTAGTGACTTTTTTGTTGCTGAATTTCATTGGCTAAATCTTCAATTGAAGGTTGGTATTTTGTACACTTCAAGCCCAAGCAAACGCTACTAACTTCATCTGTCAATCTGTTTCTTTTTTTGATTTTGATATTATTTAATGCTGAGAATAAGGTCTCACAAAAGTATGTAGAGGGAAAAATTGTGAGTAAAACCATTGCTATATTTTTCAGGGTGCTAAAAGTGTCTGGTAATTGGTTCCAGGCACTCCTCTGTTGTGTGGGCCGGAGCCCCACCCAGGCTTCCCCTTGCCTGACCTTGCCTCTCCCCAGCTGGTTTGTCCTGCCGCCAGCCTGCCTCTGAGCACTCCTCTTTCCCACCCCTGCAGCAGGAGCTGCTAGGGCCCCAGCTGCCTGGCTCCTGCTGCCCAAGACTTGCCCCCATGGCCAGTGAGTGGAGCAGCCCTCCTCTGCCCCGCCCCCCAGCTCCCGGGCCCCATGGCGTGCTGAGCCCTCATGTGGCCACGTGTCATTGAAAATGGCTACGTGTGTCAGTGCTGACATGTATGTCATAACTTTACCATCATAGAGTTAAGGCAATGGGGATTAAGTGACTTAACCAGGGTCACACTGCTAGGAAGTATCTGAGGTCTGATTTAAATCTAGGATCTCCCATCTCTAGATCTAGTTCTTCATCCACTGAGCCACCTAGCTGCCCCAACTTAGTATCAATTCTAAGACACAAGGTCAGGGTTTCAGAAAAACAATATAACTCTAGGACTAAATTTTGAAGGCAACAAAGAATTACAAGGAGCTGAGAGGCAGAGAGAGAGATCATTCTAGGAATGGGGCAATTCTAGGCAGTGCAAAGACATATAGTAAGGCGAAGCAGTATTTATGTGAGGAATAGAAAGAAGGCCATCTGGATGGAGTATGTGAAGGCATTTGAAATGCCAAACAGAACATTTTATGTTTGCTTCTGGAAGTAATAGGGAGCCAGAGGGGTTTATGGGAGAGGTGATATATCACATTTGTGTTTCTAGAAAATCTCTTGGGTATTGTAAACCTTAAAATTTCTTAAACTTATGAATGTTAGAAATTTCCCCATTGGGAAATTTCATACTTGAAAAAATTTCCTACTGATAGTAAGAACTCTATTGGAATATGAAACTCCTTGGCATGTGAGGATCCTTCTCCTCCCTACTTAAGACTACTTTAGGACAGAAACCTTTTGCTAAACAATGGAAAGGGCTTTGACCTATGCTTAAGCATAGAAATGACGTTCTTTGAGTCATGATAGATGTAGCATCCCAAGCATATTCACATCTATGAAATATAGATGACTGTATTACTACTGTGTCTCCAAGCATGAGGCTTTACCGATAAGGTTTGTGAAGGTAACCTTGACCTGATCACGAGACCTATTGCCCAACACAAGTCCATTAACATGTGTGGAGACTTGCCCGGGAAAGTGTGGTTATGTCCTACACGCCCAAAAGGTGTTCCCTCCACCTTGCCACCCAATCTTAATTGTCTATACTTTGTGATGTGGTTACTACGTCCTTGGGAGTACCGCCCAAGAAGGACATGAATAAATTCAGAGGCAATCCCATGAACTTCCTCTTGGCCTTTCTCCCTTCCATGGAGCTCCACTGGGCTCCTCTATGACTATGTCTCTCTCTTCTTGACCTTCTCCTTCCCCGAGGCTGTAACCATCTCGGCCTGCATTCTCTATCTTAATCTCCTCAACCACCTTGTATTCCATTATCCTCATTTTCCGCCTTAAGGAAAATCATAGGGATTGCCTGCCCTATCCAATCACTGATTTGTCCGTGTCTTTCATTTCCACCCTGGTTCTCGGTCCCTACCTCTCCTCGGGTCCCATCACAAAGGTGAGCCCCTTCCCTTGTGGGACCCTGCTGGTCAGGGAAGTCCATTAAGGAAAACCCCACAATAGATTTTAGAATTGATACAATAGAGATACTTGGAATGACAGAACCAGGTCTTAGAAACTACAATCTCTACCCTACTCAGAGTAACAGGATTTAGGAAGGGCTGCAGCAAAGATCAAGATTTAATTATTTGAGAATATGACCTTCAACAGACATGTGCAAAGGGGACAGACCTCTGGGTGGTCCTGGGTTAAGCTGGAGCCACCATTGGCACAGGGGAGACATCGACAGTGATTGGTAGATGTGAGAACTGAGGGGAGGGAACTTAGAGGTTTTGCTTAAAGATAGCGGGGTCTGAGGACTGGGAAGGAGGAGGTTTTTGCTCTGGAGGAGGTCTGAGAGGAGAGAGGTCCTGGAGGGAGAGCTGCTGGAGAGGTCTTGAAGGAGGCAGTGGAAGGAGAACTCAGGAGGAGTCAGGAGGAAAATTCTCTGGAGACATTTCTTGAAAGGAGGCTCTCTTGAAGGTGGAGCCTGAGGTTGGCATGATAAGCCTTACCTAGAGAGATCTTGGGTGAGTGATAAAACCAACTGACTGATTTATCTCTTAGGACTGAGGTCTAGGCCTTATTGGCTTGAGGCCCTTCATTCTTATTCCTTTCTTACTTTCTCTCTTTTTCTATTGATTAATCAGTGTATTATAAATTAAATTTCTCTATAAACCCCAGTTGGCTTGGGCATATTCATAAATTGGGAATATATTCCCTGGCGACCATCTTATATTTATATAAAACTAAGACACAGTAGAAAACATATTTCAGCGGTCATAATTGTTATATATTTCCCTTGCTCCCAAACATTTTAATTATCACAGTTTATGGCTCCCACTCTCTTATTTACAACTATTTAATGCTCAAAACTATTATAAATCTAACAGTAGTGAAATAGAGCTAAACCAGTGGATCCTTAGAATTTAGAGATTCTAAAAAGTTGGAAAGATTTTGAGTCAGAAAGACTCAGAAATCTGAATACTCTCATATTCTAAAAAGCAACCAGCCAAATGGAGAGAGGCTTCACATCAGTATTTGGGTGCCAGGCAATGATCTTGGCTTGGCCTCACCAGTTCAGGATGTTACTAAAACCCAGAAGGGATAACTATGCTGATGACAACAGAGAGTTTTTTTTTTTAATATTGAAAATGTACATATGGAATGGGGGGTCTTTTGCTCAATATTTATGGCTATAAGCTTAAATGCTGGCACTCTGAGCCATGTGCTACTGCTGATCCCAGATTAGATTGTGCCATCCCCAATTAATGATGAAAGACTTTCCTCCACTATTTGGACTCATGGAATGGCATAATGAGCTGCTTGGAATTCCAGGTAGGTTTGTTACTTGAACTGGGTGTGGAAAGGGTGCCTGGCAAAGAGACTGGCTGAGATGAATCAGCATTCACCAGTGTGGTGTGGCCTCCAGGAGAGTGAATGGGATGTAGGGTTGCATTTTGAGAGGCAGAGTTTCCAGGAATAGGGAGGACATGGCCCAATGCATTCCGACCTGGTCAGACCCATCTGGAGGGCTACACTGAGCTCCAGGTGCCAAACTGTAAGAACATGGAGAAGCTGGAGAATGGCCAGAAATCAAATCAGATGATATTTATAATGGGCACCTAGATAGGGTGGGCAGTGGATAGAATGCTCCTTTTGAAATTAAAAATAATTTATTTTTGTGAGTTCAAATTTGGCCTCAGATATTACTAAATGTGTGACCCTGGAAAAGTCACTTAATGCTATTTGCCTCTGTTTCCTCATCTATAAAACAAGCTGAAGAAGTTTCTTTGCTAAGAAGACCTCAAATGAGGTCACAAAGAGTAGGGCATGACCGATAAACAACTGGACAACAACAAAAAACCAGGCCTTGAACCCTTGAGATTCATTCTCCATCTCAACTGTTTCTTGAAGCTTTGGAAGTCAAGCTGAACTGAGCCATCCCAAACCCCAGCTCCCCTGTCACCGAAGGCCCTTTCTTCTCCTCTCTCCATTCCCATTGTCAGCATTCTGTCCGAAATTGAGCTGGCTAGTGGTTACCAATGGAATTCTCCGTGGCTAAGCAAGGAAAAAACAATGAATGACTCAGAATTCCTTGGTTCCATTGTTTCCATTGTGGGTTCTAATTTTAGGTCATTGTTCGATCATTCCCTTTCTCTCTCCTAGAGTTCAAGGGAGATGGGCAGGCCAGGTTCTCAAGGGACTGGTCTGGGCTTTGAGGGTGGGCAGCTAGAGAAGAAATGGGAGATGGCGAATTCCAGGGCCATTGGATATGGCGATAAAGAGGGGAGCTGGCTCAGAGAGAGAATCCATTGTATTAGAAAGAACTCTGGACCAGTCCCGGAGACTGGAGTTCGCTGCTTGGCTTCCATATCTTACTAATTGTTATTACAGTCAGGAAGTGAAAAAGAGCAATTAATTACCCATATCAGGCACTGGGTTAAGCATTGGGGATATAGAAGGAAACAAAGCAAAATCCCTTCCATTCCAATGGGGGAAACTCCATGCAAATGGCCACGTACCTAGCCGATACAGACGGTGTAAATGGGGCCATTTTTGAGAGGAAGCACTAAGAGGAGGGGGACAGGAAAGGCCACGTGCCAGAGATCCAGAGGCGGAATTTGAGCTAATTCTTGAAGGAAACCAGAGGATCCAGGGGAGGCAGAATTGAGGAGGCCTGAGAGGTAATCGCTCAGCCCTCTATGGCCAATGCCTCTATTTTTCATCAATAAAATGGGGATGACAACCATTGAAGAGTTTTTATGTTGAAATTGCTTTGCACAACTTGTAAAGCATCATGTACAAAGGAGCTCTTCTCATTGTCCGGAGGATCAAAAGGCTCTTCCTAAGCCTGGACTCAATCAGAAGTGGCTTAGCAGGGAAAGCCATTTCAGAGGGGAAGGTCTATGCGAGGAAGGGATGAAGCTACTTTAGATACACAAATAAATAAATAAATAAAGGAAATCTTAAGTTAATTCAGCAATTGGAGGGAGGCATCATGGGAGTGTAATAAGATGGCTCCAATCTGGATGTCCAGGAGCAAGACCATTAATTAAGGTCTCTGGAGCTCAGTTTCTTCATTATAAGATGAGGGGGATTAGATTAGTTGACCTCAGAGGTCCCTTCAAGCTCTATAACTATTACTCTATGATTCATTTAATAAACATTTATTAAAAACTTACTGTTTGCTAGGCCCTGAGGAGGCTAAAATGAAATCGTCCCTGTCCTCAGTACTTCCATCCTAATGTAAGCAGTGGGGAAAATAATGTATATACAGAGAATAAACAGGAAAGTAACTGGGGGAGGGACACTTACATCTGGGAGGATCAAGGAAGGTTTCAGTAGGAGTAGTACTTATTGTTTTTTTGAGATAAAAAGCAGAGAGGAAGAGAGAGCCAGAGACAGAGAGAGAGAGAGACAGAAAGAGAAACAGAGATGGACAGAGAGAGAGAGAGAGAGAGAGAGAGAGAGAGAGAGAGAGAGAGAGAGAGAGACAGACAGACAGACAGACAGACAGACAGACAGACAGAGAGAGACAGAGACAGAGACAGAGAGAGACAGAGACAGAGACAGAGAGACAGAGACAGAGAGAAATAGAGATACACAGAGAAAGACAGAGAGAGACAGAGAGAGAAACAGAGACATAGAGAGACAGATAGACACAGAGAGACAGAGAGAGACAGAGAGAGACAGAGCGAGAGAGACAGAGACAGAGACAGAGAGACAGAGACAGAGACAGAGAGAAATACAGAGAGATACACAGAGAAAGACAGAGAGAGAAACAGAGACATAGACAGATAGACACAGAGAGACAGACAGACAGACAGAGAGAGACAGAGCGAGAGAGAGAGAGACACAGACAGAGACACAGAGAGAGAGACAGAGACAGAGAGAGACAGAGACAGAGAGAAATACAGAGAGATACACAGAGAAAGACAGAGAGAGACAGAGAGAGAAACAGAGACATAGACAGATAGACACAGAGAGACAGAGAGAGAGAGACAGAACGAGAGAGACAGACAGAGAGAGACAGAGCGAGAGAGAGAGAGAGACAGAGAGAGAGAGAGAGACAGAGACAGAGACAGAGAGAAATACAAAGAGATACACAGAGAAAGACAGAGAGAGAAACAGAGACATAGACAGATAGACACAGAGAGACAGACAGACAGAGAGAGACAGAGCGAGAGAGAGAGACAGACAGACAGACAGAGACAGAGCGAGAGAGAGAGACAGACAGACAGACAGACAGAGACAGAGCGAGAGAGAGAGACAGACAGACAGACAGACAGAGACAGAGAGAGAGAGAGACAGAGACAGAGAGAGACAGAGACAGAGAGAAATACACAGAGAAAGACAGAGAGAGACAGAGAGAGAAACAGAGACATAGACAGATAGACACAGAGAGACAGAGAGAGAGACAGAGCGAGAGAGACAGACAGAGAGAGACAGAGTGAGAGAGAGAGACAGAGACAGAGACAGAGAGAAATACAGAGAGATACACAGAGAAAGACAGAGAGAGAAACAGAGACATAGACAGATAGACACAGAGAGACAGACAGACAGAGAGAGACAGAGCGAGAGAGACAGAGAGAGACAGAGAGAGAGAGAGAAAGAAATACAGAGAGAAACAGAGACACACAGAGAGAGACAGAGAGAGGGAGATAGATCTGAACTTTGATGGAAACTTGGGATTCTAAGATATGGAAGTAAAGATATGAAGATGGAATGTCATGCATGGGCTAGAGGAAGGCTCTTCCATGATGTTAGATTATCTTGTCTAGGCCTCTCTGGCCTAGGCACGTGTTTCTTATCCTGTATTTTCTTTCATCCTTAATCTTTAATAAACCTCATAAAATATAATACTCCTTGCAGAGAGAAACTAATTTTTACCTGCCTCAGTTTCCAAAATTTTAATCTTTACAATGGTGTGTGTGTGGAGGTATGTATGTGCACAATGTGTGTCTATGGTTGTCTGTCAAGTGGTTAGAGCATGGTGTTAATGAGGCCAAAGCCATAGAAACTCAGAATCGCAGAATCTCCGACTCAGAGGGGTCCTCAGAAGCTTCTAGCCCAGCCATACCATAAAAAGAATTTCTTGAGCAAACAGCTCCGATGACTGGCTATCTAGCTTTTGCTTGAAGGCCTCCTCCAGTGAGGGAGAAATCATTTCCTCTCCAAGTCATGGCTTTGAACCCCATCCAAGCCACTGCAGCCACACCTCAGAGCTGATCTGGTCTAGCTCTAGTCTAGGTCTCCTAGTTCAGGAATCCCCTTTCTAATATCCCTACAAAGGGGTCACCCAGCCTCGACTTGGAATCTCTACTAAGGGGAAACTCACCACATCCCAAGACTGTTCCTCCTGCTTTCTGACAGCTATGGCTTCTGGGAAGATTTTATCAGTGTGGATATTGTCTGTGCCCGTATATGTCTTTGTATGCCGTTTTGTGTCTGTGTGTACATGCCAAGAGTCAGTGTCATGTAAAACAGATGACTGGGCCTGGTGTCAAGAGACCTGGGTGTGAATCCTGCCTCCAACACTTCCCTCACAGACTCAAAACATAAGAGCTGGAAGAGACCTCAGTGTATCCTGAGTCTCCAAACAAGAATCCTGTCTACCACGGGTCCCAAGTAGTCATCTGGCCTTTATCTGAAGCCCCCCAGAAGGGTCTCCCAAGGCAGTCAGTCCATCCCTCTTTCAGATAGCGCCAGTTAGGAAAACTGTCCTCCCATCCCATCTAAATCAATTTTTTTTTTTTATTAAACCCTTACCTTCCGTCTTGGAGTCAATACTGTGTATTGGCTCCAAGGCAGAAGAGTGGTAAGGGTAGGCAATGGGGGTCAAGTGACTTGCCCAGGGTCACACAGCTAGGAAGTGGCTGAGGCCGGATTTGAACCTAGACCTCCCGTCTCTAGGCCTGGCTCTCAATCCACTGAGCTACCTAGCTGCCCCCTATTTCTTGACAGCTTCTACCCATTGCTTTGATTCTGCCCTCCTGAGCCAAGGAGGACAACCTGAGTCTCTCTTCCACATGACGATTCTTCAGATACTCTAAGATTGCTATAATGTGACTCCTGAGGCTACCCCCTCCCACCTCAAACTTGGTCCTCATATCCCTAGAGCAGCCCCAGGCAAACCATTTAATCTCTCAGACCCTGCCTCAGTTTCCTCATATATAAAATGAGGCTAATAATCCTTGCACTACCTACTTCACAGGGCTGTTGGGAAGGAAGAACTTTGCAAACCTTAAAGGGGCTTCATAAATATAAGGAGTTATGATGATTACTAGTGCACACTAGCCAAATTTCTCTGGGGACTTCTGCATTCTTTGTTCGATGTTCATTGAATGTCCCACGGAGATACTGGCATCAAGGAGCAGGAACTTCCTAGGGAAAGGATGCTAATAGATCTGGGCTGAGTTTCACAGGATCCTGATGCTTGGCTGGTCTAGAACAAGAGTTTTCACATAGGGCTTTAGGGGTGGAGGAGGGGAATGGATAGGAGGGTTGTTTGTTTATCCCGGGGCATCCGTTGTGCATCCTGATTCATCATGGTTTAGTTGGTACCTCTTAGGATGAGAGGGGTAGAGGCATTTTGCCCTCTGACTTGTTGGGTAACTCTGGGCAAGTTATTGAACCTCTGCAGGTTGGAGCCCCCAGGAAGTTGGGAGTGCCCTTTCTACTCCTCCCTCTCCCCAAGGGGATGTCATGAGAATAGGATGAAGTCACTGAGGGGAACTTGGGCTTATTGCTCAGTGGGTCCATCAAGTTTTTCCCCTCAGAGGATTTCCTGTTGGGGCAGGCTGACTCTAGCTGCTTTCCTGCCTAGGCCAATTAGAGACATTGCTTGTTGACTTCCCCACTAACCCAACATGTGCCAGGGTCCTGGCTGGCACACTCAATATGGCACGTCAGAGCCTGGCTCTCCTCTCCTACCTTCCTTCATTGGGACCATTCTAAGATTGTCTTTTTCCTGGTCACTGTTGCCAGAAGATATGTGGTACCATGAAAAGAGGTCTGGATTTGGAGTCCGGAGCCTTGGGTTTGGATCTCATTTTGGCAGATTCTCCTTTCAATATGAAAAAAGATAGCCTCGAGCCCCCATTAGTGTGACATGAGCTCTGAAGTATATGGCCAGCTGTTAAATTGAGCAAGCACTGAAGTGAAAACCATTGCTAGGAATAGTTTGTTCCTAAGGAGCTCCCTGTACTGATCAAATTCCAGGCTCATCCCTTCCCACCCCCATATGTGCCAGTGATGATGCTGGGTGCTGGAGATCCCAAGAAACAATGGAAATGGCATCCAACTTCAAAGAAATCTCGGGGCATCCATTGTGCAGCCTGATTTACTTGGAGGAAAACAATCTGCGAGGAGATAAGCAAATACAAGGTATCTATCATCTGAGATGAGTACTGAAGGAAGCCAGGAATTCTAATCAGCCAGCCCAATAGCACTTATTAGAGCATCTACTCTGGGCCAGATACGATACTATCCCAGGATCTGTGGACACAAGTTCAAAGAAAGAGCCAATTCCTGCTCTTGGAAGAGGAGAAATCGATGGGTGGAAGGGTGGCTACCAAATGTAGATAAGCTACCGATTTCTGTCCTCTGGGAGCTTATGGTCGAGAAAGTTTTATGCTTGTGTGTGTGTGTGTGTGTGTGTGTGTGTGTGTCTTCCCAGACATCTTCTCCTGTGTGTCCCTCCAATGATTATAGAGGATTCTGCAGACACATGACACCCTCAGCTCTCTCCTGGGGATGCCAGCTTATGATCCAGCCAGAACCTGTTAGGGATGGAAATCGCTTACCTGGAGTGCTGGCTGGGGCTTGGGGTCCAGCTTCTGTGGGGCAGGTGGGGGTGAGGGTGAAAGCCAGGGTCAGGAGAGTCATCATGTGCCTTTGGCCAAGACTCTCTTCCTCTCTGGGTCTTTGCACCTTCACCTGCAAAACACGGGGCTTGGAATGGGTACTCCGCCCGGCATTTGAGGATACCACTGAGCCACGAAGATTTTCCATTTTGTAGTGTTTCTGTGGATCCCTCCCTTTGGGCCCCTGGGAAGGACAGAGAGAGGAAGGAGACATCTCTGAAAACCTTCATCTCTCCCCCTCAGGCCTCACAGATGACTCTTCGTAGAACTAGGAAGCATCTATTGAGCTCCAAGTGCACCTGAGAGAAGCAAACAGTCACGGGTGAGGCGGGAGGTGGAAGGATCCAGGTTTCTTTGAATCATCTATGATGTTAGCTGCTCCTTCAATAGAATAAGGAAGCTTTCATGGAAAGTTTACCTCCTCCCCCTCCAGAGCCCAGCAGAGCACTTTGCACACAGCAGGCACTCAAAGGAAGCTTGCTAAAGGAGCTCAGCTCTCCTTCCTGTGTGACTTTTGGCAAATTGCTTGACCCCTCTGGGCCCCCAGCTCCTCATCTATAAAATGAAGAAATTGGACTAGATGGCCTCAAGTTCTCAATCTCTGGTCCTATGAGCTAGAACTACACAGGCAAGTGCCATTATTACGAAGCTCGGGGACAGAAAAAGATGACAAGGAACGATTCAGCAATAAGAGAGAAATGGAAGGCAGGAAAAGGAAAAGAAGGGAAAGGGGAGAGGAGAAAAGAGAAAAACAATCCAGAAGGAGGTTTCCCAGGAAACCCTTTCCCAAGAAACCTCCAACCACAGTCTTTAATGATCTTCCCAACTGACCACCAACCCTTATTCAGCAACTTTGGACATAAAGGTCAACCCAAGCTGGGCTTAGTCACTGTCTACCCCAGCAGGGAGCAGGTAGGGGAAGGGAGGAGGGAATCTAGGGCAAAAGTCAGCCTTGATGTGCATCTAGGAGCCCAGAGTGGGAGAGAGGGCCTCAAAGCTTGGAACTCAGCTTTATAATCAGCCCTGGCCCCTCCAAAATGCATCCTCCTGACCTCTCTGCTTTATGGGACACTGCTGCCTCTACCTTCTCTCCCACCTTCTTGATGCTCCTGGTTTCTGTGCCACCATTCTACCTTGGTTCATCTACCTCTCCTTCCTGGGGCAAAGTGATACGGTGCAATGGGAGCCTGATTTATTTGAAGTCAGAGAACCTAGGTTCACAACCCACTTTTGCCACCTGTGTGACCCCAGGGAAACATTTAACTTTTAGGGCCCCCAGTTTCCTCATCTGTAAAGTGAGGAGGTTGAGTTAGAAGGGCTCTTGGTGGGCACTCAACAAGTGCTGATTGGCTGATCTATGTGTCTTATTCATCATTGGAGTCTCTTTCTCTTCTCTCCTTTTAATTATGGCCTTAATCCCCAGCCCTCTCCCCTTCTCTCTGGATTGTCTCCCCTGACTTGAACACATCTGCAGTATTGGGTTGAGTTCTGAGATCCATCTTTAAGGAAGGACATTGGGAAGCTGCAGGCATGCTCACAAAATGTTTGTGAAATTCAGTTGACTAACCTGGAGAGAAGGTTCAGAAGAAGTTGATCAAAATGGTGAAGGACCTTCAGATGATGCCATGTGAGGATCAGTTAAAGGGCCTGGAGATGGTTAGCTTGGAGAAGACAGGATGGGGGAGAGGCGAGAAAGAGGGCATGGTGGAGGGCAGGTAGACTTGTCCCCACTAGTCCCAGAGGGGCAGAACCAGGTGGAAAGAAGATGTAGAAGTCAGTCTAGATTTGATGTCAGAGAAAACTTTGGACTCATTAGAACTGTTGAGAGGTAGGCATAGCCTCTTGGGAAATGATGGATTTCCCTTCCCTTGAGGTCTTCAAACAAAGATTGGTTGACCAATTACTTGGGGTGTTGTAGAGGACATTCTTGCTCGGGTATAGATTGGATGGATGGGATGGCTGATGAGATCCCTTTCCCACCTCGTGGTTCTGAAGATTCCTTGGTAATGTCATTGACCACCATGTTTTAAAGGAGTATTCTGAGTATTATAGGCTACCAGAGGATTTGGAGATGGAGGTGAACTCCCAAAATCACAAAATCAGAGTTTCTAGCTCTTAGATCCTCTGATTCTGGGTCTTCTGCTGTCACTTCAAATACGGTTGGTATGAAATGGAACTCATTATTAATATGTCCCCAATATTATAAAATAAAATCAACTGGGAACCTCCAAGTAGATCAAAGAGCATGTGTGAGAATTTGGGGTTAAGCCATAGCAGCTATCGGTCTGGTTGGGGAGATGAGATAATTACTGCTGAAAAATTAAGTAGGTGCAATGGGCATATGGAGATTGGATTCATTCATTCATTTTTAAAATCCTTTCCTTCTGTCTTATAATCAATGCTAAGTATAAGTTCCAAGGCAGAAGATGGTAAAGGCTAGGCAATTGGAATTAAGCAACTTGCCCAGGATTCCACAGCTAGGAAGAATCTGAAGTCAAACTTGAACCCCAGACCTCCCATCTCCAGGACTGGGTCTCTATTCACTGAGCAACCTAGCTACCCTCAGAGTAGATTCATTCTTGAGATGGTGAGGTGGTGTCACAGTGGATAGTGTGCTGAGCCTGGAGTCAGGAAGAGCTGAGTTCAAGACTGGCTTCTGATACTTTCTAGCTGTGTGACCCTGGGCAAGTAACTTCTGCCTCAGTTTCCTCAACTAAAATGGAATTTTAATGGCAACCATCTCACAGGGGTTGTTGTAAGGATCAAATGAAGTAATATTTGTAAAAGTACTTAACAAGGGAGCAGCTAGGTGGTTCAATGGATAGAGAGCTGGGCCTGGAGACAGGAGTTCCTGGCTTCAAACATGACCTCAGAGACTTCTTACCTTTAGGACCATGGGCAAGTCACTGGATTGCCTAGCCCTTATCACTCTTCTGCCTTGGAACTCATACTAAGTATTGATTCTAAGACAGAAGGTAAGTGTTTTTAAAAAGGGCTTTAGCAAAATTCCTGGCACATAGTAGGCACTTAATAAAATGCTTATCTTATTTGATCCAGCCAGCTAGTCAATAAGCATTTATTAATTGCTTCCTATGTGCCAGGTATTCATGCCTTGGGAATAAGGGGAGCTTAAGGAATTATGTAAAAAAAAAAAGACATGGGTAGCCCTCCCTGGCCATACTGGTCAGGAGAGAGCCCAAGGGCAGCTGGGCAGGGATGCACAGAAAGCTCTGGACAGGAGTTACTGGGAGAGAGACTCGTGAAGATGGACAGAGTTCCCAGAACAGTGGCCAATTATCATATGGAGAGAATCAAGCCGACTGTAGAATCAACCCTGAGAAGTTACGTAACCAAGATGGGAGCTGTGGGAGGCCACAGTGATCTGGTAGAAGCAAGCAGCAGACCACAGGACTAAAGAATGAGATGAGATGAGGATGTAGACAGAAAAGACCAGGGAAATGGAGTCCACAGGCTTGTAAAGGGCAGCACCAACTCATTCTGCATCTTTGGGAGAGAGTGAGTGTGCACTTAGAGAAACCTGCCAAGGAACCTGACTAATACCTCTCTGCGTTTGATATGGCAGCCAAACTAGTGATTCCTCTGATTCTCTCCTCCCCAACTGTTCCCCTGCTCATCTGGACTTACTCTTAAATAGCAGCTATAGTATACATCACTTCCAGCTTTAAGAATAACAATGCAATTTAGAAAGTTGTCCCTTCGTTTCTCTCCTCTCACCTTCCTGGGCTTAGGCTCTGGAATCTCCCTTAGCTTATGGTTTGTAACCAAATCCTCATTTTCTGTCTATAATCATATGTGATGGGGAACTGACCCAGGGGAGCCTTGACCTTAAAGCATGCACATTGTATTCTATCTATTGCCAAATCATGTGGAGAGGTTTGATGAATCTGCTTCTGGAAGTCTTTGATGACATGGTATGGAGGACCCCCATTCTCCATTTCAGGTCATGCATAGATATTCTGTTTGTAACCATTGACTTTTGATTGGCTTTTGAGCTGGACCCATTTTTGATGAAGCCCTGATATCTCACCATGATCACTGCTGTCTTTTCTAATTATTCATGAACCACCCCTTCAATAATATTTCACCAGGAATTTCGGTCAAGCCAACTAGGTTGTTTTCAGGCTCTATTGTGATTGTCAGAAAGTTTTCTCTTCTTCACCCCTCCAGTATTTCTTCCGTTATTTGCAATCTTTCACATGTCTCCATTGCTCAGAAGTTATACTTGTCTTTTCTTTTAGGACCTGTGGATGGGAGGCCAAGTGAATTGAAGCCATCAAGGACTACTGCAGGAACTCTTCCTATTATCATCTTCCTGACATCATTTCTGTTTTTTGCTTTTCAGTCAAATGATCCTCTCTCCTGGGCAGGGAAAATGGAAGCCAAAGAATACTTGAGCAGCCTTACCTTCTGTCTGCTATCTGCTGATATTGTCTTATTCATGTCAGAGAAGGTCCTCTCCTATGAAGTCTTAGAGCATCCTCTTTCCTTCACTATAGCTAAAAATGAAAACCAATACCTGGTCAGCCTCAGCCCATTCTGAGTATTAGCTCTCCTTAAGTTTCTCCCAGGACATGCCTGTTATGTGCCTTGGATTCCATCTTTTGAACATATTAAAAAAAAAAAAACAACAGTTGGATTCCTGAAGTAACTTCTATCTCTTGCTGGAGCTTGGAGGACCAATAGTATTTGAATCTGCTAAAAGGCACGAGTAGAATATTCAAATCTAGGAAAATGGCAGGAATGAAAGCTGAGGAAGGAGAGAGTGTATGCCCAGGAGAGAGAGTAAACAGGCTAAAGTGCAGAGCCTTTAGGGGCTTTAGAGGAAAGTTTGGAGAGGGAAGGTGAGACCAGATTGTGGAAGTCTTGAAAGGTAAACTGAGAAGGACTTGAAGAAACCCCTGGACCCCATAAATAATATGGACTGTCTCTTCTATACCCAATAATTTGGGTTGTCTCTTCTAGACATTACTTGGCAGTCACGGGTACTGACCTAAAATTTTAGCATCAGGGATGAGCTGCACTAAACTTTTTACATTCTCTTACTGGTCTTCTTTGTGACTAGTGGTATGGATTTGGGGGCCAACTGATAAGCTAGAGGGCCACTCTGTGGCCAGGGCTAGGAGTCAGTCTTTGTGGTCAAAGTTAGTGGTCAGTCTATGCCCGAGTTAGTGGTCAAACTATGACCAGAGTTAAGGGTCAACCCATGGCTGGGTTAGAAGGTCATTCTGTGGTCAAAGTTAGTGGTCAGTCTATACCAGGGTCAGAAGTCAATCTGAGGTCAGAATTAAGGGTCAATTCATGGCTGAGTTTAGGGGGCCATTCTGTGGCCAAAGTTAGTGGTCATTCTATACCAGAGTCAGAGGTCAAACTATGACCAGAGTTAAGGGTCAGCCCATGGCTAGGTTAGAAGGTCATTCTGTGGTCAAAGTTAGTGGTCAGTCTATACCAGGGTCAGAGGTCAACCTGTGACCAGAGTTAAGGGTCAGCCCATGGCTAGGTTAGAAGGTCATTCTGTGGTCAAAGTTAGTGAGTGGTCAGTCTATACCATGGTCAGAGGTCAATATGTGGTCAGAATTAAGGGTCAATCCATGGTTGAATTTAGGGGGCCATTCTGTGCCCAAAGTTAGTGGTCAGTCTATACCAGGGTCAGAGGTCAATCTGTGTCCAGAGTTAAGGGTCAGTCATTGGCTGGGTTAGTGGCCAGTCTATAGCCTAGGTTAAAGGTCAGTCTGTGGCTTGAGTCAAAGGTAGTTCAACCTTTTTCTGATTCTTGGAATCATTTCCAGGGTCCTCAGTAATCCTAGGGTATTAGGACAAGCCAACTAAGCATCCAAACAACCTCAGGCCTGCATCACCTTCAGCTCAGTTTCCCTCTTTGTGTTAGCTCCTGTCTTTGAAGGAGCCTAAGCCACTGGACGCCTGACCCTTTGGTCAGCCCTCTGGGGGGCAGGTTCAGTTAGTGGGGCTGCCTGGGGCTGGGGCAAGGGGATGCCATTCTTTTCTCCGGCTTCAGTCCGGACGAGCAGAGAGAGCTGTGGGTGCTGGGGTCCCCAGGCACTCCCTACCGGAGCCTGTCTGCTGGGATGCCTGGCTGCCATTGTCTCTTCCTCCCAGCTCTCTTTCCCTTACTCAGCTCTCAGGAATCCTAGCTCATAAAGAGCTGGGGCTGCTTTCGAGGCAGGTTACTGAAACTTTAATCCCTGCTTTCCTTTCATTTCCCCCTGCTCCCCATTCTCCTGCCTCCACTTTCTCACTGGGCGGGGGCCCTCTCCCTGTCCCCAGGCAGCTAGCTACCTTTGCAGCTTGCAGGGCCCCACCTTGCAGCGGATTCCCCCATCCTATTCAGGAATGCGACCTACTCCTGCTCCCAGGGAGTGGGGACTTATCTGCCAGAGCCTGGAAGGCCACATCCGTGATGGTGACATGATGGAGGAAAGAGGTCCCAAGCTGGGAAGACCTCCCTGGCCACAGGCCATGGCCTCTGTGGATGGGTCTTCTTCCTTTAAAAGAGGATAAATGACTCACTGGGCTCACATTGCAAATGAGTATCTGAGCCATGATTTCAATCCCGGTCTCCTACTCCAACCCCCTCATTTAATAAATGAGGAAACTGAGGCCCAGGGAAGGAAAGTGACTGGTCTAAGGTCCTTCAGTGAGTGAGAGGTGGAGTCATCCCTCTGGACCAGGTATTGGATAATGACCTTCGTGTCCTCAATCACACTCTGATTTGCCTGGGCCTGACCCAGGGCATGGGGTCAAGCACTTGGAGGTCCAATCTTCAAGCTGTTTGGGCCCCAGATAAGGGTCTCCAGCTAAGTTTTCTTTGTTAGGGTTTATTTCTACAGTTGCTTTCTACCAAGTAGAATATAAGCTCCTCCAGGGCAGGGACTGTTTCCTATTTGTCTCTGTTTTCCCTGAGTTTGTCACAGTCTCTGACACATAGTAGGTGCTCTAGAAATGCTTGTAGACTTGACTTGAGTTGCTGTTCTATTAATGAATAAGGCTCGCTTCCCCTTACAGAAGGTGGATTTGTCAGGAAGATTCTGGATCATGGGAATTCATGGGAATAATAATAATAATAATAGGGTAGCTTTACATTGCAGAGTGCCTTACTGTTACACCCATTAATTTATCCACTCTTCCCAGAAACCTTATGAAGCAGAAAAGGCAGAGTTTTTTTGCCCATTTTATAGATGAGGAAATTAAGGCTGAGAGAGATGACTTGTCCCGCCATGGTATCATGGTTAATAATTGATAGAGGTAGAATTTGAAAACGAGACTTTTGACTCCAAACCTGGTACTCATCCTCCATTCTGCCACAGCTACAAGGAATGAGTTAATCAATGGCATTTATTAAGGTCTTACTATATGCCAAAGGTAGCTAGGTGGCATAGTGGATGCAGCGCTGAGCCTGATGCCAAGAAGACTCATCTTCATGGGTTCAATCTGGCCTCAGGCAATTACTAGCTGTGTGACCCTGGCCAAGTCACTTAAGCCTATTGGCCTCAGTTTCCTCATCTGTCAAATGAGCTGGAGAAGGAAATCTCTGCCAAGAAAATCCCAAACAGAGTCACAAAGAGTCAGACAGATTGAACAACAAATATGCCAACTACTGTGTTACACAGAGGGGATAGGAATACAAAGTCAAGTAAATGCCTGCCTGCCTGCATGATGCTTCCATTCTAATGGGAAAGGAATTCTAGTTGGAAAAGCCATAGGCATGTCGAATGGCCCATTGGGGTAATCTATCAATGTATTCTATTTGGAGGCAATAGTAGAGATCGGATTACAGTTCCTAGATGGAGAAAAGGGAAGCATGGACAGGAGATGCCTTCCCTGCTGACAGTGGGAAGATGATCTGCCTGGTCACAGGGAGGACAGAGATGAATGGCTTAGCTCCTCCCACAGAGGGTCACTTTTCCATAATAAAAGGCTATTCTGCATCTATGTGATCATTAACAAGGAAAGGAACCCATTACTGAGAGGTATAGGGTAGAGTGGAGAGGGCAATGGACCTAGAATCAAGTCAGGAAGACCTGAGTTCAAATTTTACTTTAGACCAGGTGACCATGGGTAAATCACTTGCCCTCCATGTGCCTCAGTCTCCTCATATGTAAAATGAAGGGTCAATTTAATGACTTTCAAGTTCCCTTCTGTATTTATGTTCCTATGACCTTCCAACCTCATAAGACAGTTGATTCAATTGTTGTGCAAGTCTAATTAAAATATTCTTCCTTCAGCTTTGCTAAAATCCGCCTCTGTAATTTCTGCTCACTGCTCCTAGGGTCAACTGGAACAAGTCTAATTTGTTTGCCACGTGACAGTCTTTCAAATACTTAAAGGCAGTTATCATACCTCTTTTTGTCTTCTTTTCTTCCCTACTTCCTTCATCCCTAGTTCCTTCAACTAGTTCTTATATGGTCTGCTCTTTAGAGCTTTACCATTCTGATTTTTCCTTTTTGGACACATCTTTGCTCATCAATGTCCTTTCTGATCAAAACAGTAGGTCAATAAGCACTGTAGGAGGCAAAGAAAAGCAGAAGGCAGTCCCTGACCTCAGGAAGCTTCTGGTCTAATGGGCAGGGCTAGTAGGACTATTAGTTCTCTTGCTTTGGATGCCACATTTTCGTTAATTCAGGAAAAACTCTCTACCCCAAGGACAAACCATACAAGCCCTGCTTGTTTTCCTGCCATCAAAATAGTAGCATCTTATAGTGTTGACTGTGGAAGATGGCATATGATACTTGACCTGGCCTTACCCTTAGTCACTAGCAGTGTTCTACCTTGCCCTCTCCACATAAATAAAGTCATTTGTTGAGGCCCAGATTAAATTCCACTTCTTCTAGGAAGTCTTCCTTAACTGCCTCTCATTGATCACTTCCTCCTCTGAGCTCCTGGGACATTTAGTGTCTACATGCCTCATTTGGCCTTCAGCCAACCCACCATTGTACCATAAATAAACTTTTCATGCTTTTGTCTAATCTCAGACTATAAGATTTTGAGGGCAGGGATGCAAAAGGCACAGAGTCCTATATGTAATGAGTACTCAATGAATACCTATAGATGATGATAATATACTTTTTCTTTAATGCTTGACACAAAATATGCAAAGTGCTTTCCTCACAACAGTCCTGTGAGGCAGGTAACATTATACACATTTTACAAAGAAACTAAGATTCAAGAAGTATAATGAATTGTTCTAAGTCATCAGTAGGACTCACATTGAAGGGGCTGAGACTAGTCATATACTTCCCTAAAGAGGAGTGGTCACAATATAACATAAACCATAGCCTCAGGGCTATTTCAACCCTTTTGTGAATCACCTCAGTAGCTGTATCCAGCCAGCACCACAAGACAGGTTGAATTTGTTTCTTTGATTGACTTTTCTTCCCATTCAGTAGCAATGCCTCAGGCCCATCTGATATATGGGATGGGTGAATACATTCTTTCCAGTTCCTATCATGTTTCTGTCAGCCAGCTCTAGAGCCATGAAGATTACCCTGGAACTTTGATTCATAAGACTGAAGGAAATGGAATAGAGATTGAAATCTTTGTTCTGCATTTCCATAGCTATGCCTCAATAACTCTACTCTTAATAAAAAAAAAAAACTTCTTAATAATCACAGCTTTCCAGAAGTGGATTGAGTCAATAAACATTTATTAAACATCTACTGTGTGCCAGGCACATAGAAAGCAGTGAATTCTCCTTTCACTAGTGAATGAATGGGGAAGGAGAGGAAAGGAAGGCAGATGAGAAGAGAGGAGAGGGAAGAGCATAAAAGAGCAAAGAGAAGGGGAAAGGAGGGGAGGGGAAAAAGGAAAAGGTGGAGGAAAGAGAAGGAAGGAGAGAGAAAAGACAGAGAGAAAGGAGAGAAAAATGGAGAGAGAGAAAGAAAGGAAAAGTGAGGGAAAGGAGAGAAAGAAAGGAGAGGAGGAGAGTATAAAAGAAAATCATGGGTCCATAGATTGAGAGAAGGAAGGAATTTTGGAGGTCATATAGTTTAACCCCCTCATTTTACCAATGAGGCTCAGCAAGACTAAGTGAACTGCTCAGAGTTACAAAACTATTGAGAAAGGAAAGGATAAGGAGAGGGAAGGGAGGACAGGAGAGAAGCAGAGGAGTGAAGAAGAAAGCAGAAGAGGGGAAGGGATGAGAGTGAAGGTGAGGGGAAGGGAGGAGAGGAAAATGCAGAAATCATATGCCAGGGATGGTGAATCCCTGTCCTGGAGCCACAAGAGTTAAGGCTGGTGTCAGCAATGTTTTTTGGCATGGCCCCAACCCTGACACATGGTTGTTTGACAGACAGTAAACACAGCCTGGCATGTTTGGCAAAATCCCCCAAAAGACACGTAGGGGAGGGAACAGTCAAGCACATTAGGATTGAGAAAGCAACAGAGATGCAGGATAGGGGATGAATGCAAGCAGGCAAGAGGCCAGTGATCTGATTTGGCCTCTTGCTCAGGTGTGTATTGTTAGAACCTGCCTATTTAAGGTTGGCCCCAAGAACTAGGTCTTGTCTATGTGTGCTAAGGACAGAGGAGGAGAATCTTTTGAAGGGTGACTCATGTCTTAGTGTCTACATGTAGACATTGGGAAGGAATGGGAGATAGTAAAAGCCAATCAGATCATGGAGAAGAGCTAGCACTGATGAAACTCCCCAAATAGGCCCCTAAATAGTAATCAGGGCTTACCTGAGGTCTAATCCTATTCTCTCTGGTTTCTTACCTATTATTTACACAAAGAAGTGCAGGCAGGAAAAAAATAGAGGGAGATTGGGGCCAGATTATGGAGCTGCTTGAATGGCAAGCTGAGGGGGATAGGTTTCGTTTTGTAGTAAATGGGCACCAAGGGAATTCCTTGGAAAGAGGAATGATGCAATGGGTGTAGTGCTTTGGAAATGCATTCTCATCCAAGTCAATAATCAATTATCAAGCCCCTAATTATTAAGCTGGGCACTATGATATATGAAAGGATAAACCCTGGGGATACAAGGAAAGGTAAACCCAGACCTTCCCCTCTGGGAACACATAGTCTAATGGAGGAGGCAACCTACAAACAACTATGTACAAATAAGACATATATAGATAAAGCAGAGATAAATATTAGACCATTGGATGGTTTAATTTCTCCAGTTTTCCAGCTCTCCTAGGAGTCTTTTTCAGGCAACTTGGTCACAAAGGACCTATAAATAATGATGATTAACATGTAGATAGCACTTAAAAGTTTTCAAAACATTTTTTACATATATGATCATATTTGAACTCAAAACAACCTATGGGATAGCTACTCCAGATATCAAGATTCTTATTTTATAGATGAGGAAACTAAGATTTAGTTAGATAATTAATTCATGATTATATAGCCAGTAAATATCAGAGTTGAGATTTGAACCCAGGTCCTCCTAACTTTGAGTCTAGAGCTTATGTCATTTCACTTACCTAAGGGAAGGTCATACTATATATCTCATGCCCATAAAATGCGCAAAAAATAATTAAAAGTAATGACACTCAATGCTGGTGGCCGTGCCTGAAAGCAGGCATATTCATACATTGTTGGTGGAATTGGAAGCTTGTAGATTTTTAAAAATACTAATCTGACAATATGAAATAAGGCTTACATAAGTAATTATGCTCATTGGCCCAATAAAACTATTGTTGGGAATAGTCCAAGAGTGTTATCAATTAAACCCCCCCCCCCCCAACTAAATTTGCTAAAGATTTTCATAATAACACTGTAATTGTTCTGGACTGGAAACAACTTTAATGTTTAGCAATAGGGGAATGGTTAAATATTAATGGAGTGGCAAGCAACAGATGTGGTTGTAGGTAAGGACTCTTCCAGAAAGACTTGTTTATACTGGTATACCAGACTCTTGTTTATGGGGTTTTGTTTGTTCTCTGTACCACATTTGAGGAGGTGGTCCCCACATGTGGTATGATCACCCTTTTGGGAGTCTGGTCCTTCTTAGACTCTCTCTTTTGCCTCCTGGACTTATCACTGTTAGATCTAGAGGCACAGATTAGTTTCTCTCTGTCTCCTCAGAGGTTCTCCTGTTTAAGGAAATCTGTGATGGCTTTGGAGTATGATATTAAATAGCCCTACCCAACTTTTTTGTGGGAATTCCAAATGGCATTTGTGTTTGCCCTTCCCTCTTCTCTCCCATCAACCACACCAAACTGAGGCAGGGATTCGTTTCCTGTTACTCTCTAGGGACTAAACCCTTTCCTCAGTCTTTACCTGTCAGCATCATTAATCAAACCAGTCAAGGATTTGGTGGCCTAAAAATATGTGAAGGCAAGAAGAGATTAATAAGTAATAGTTGCATTGGTAAGCATTAGGTAAACATGAACACATCCCTTGTAAGGAAACAAGCTTCCTGGCAGGGTTAGAATGTAACACATTCCTTGAAGGCAAGATGTGTCACTTCTGTCCTTGTATCCCTAACTTTTGGTACAGTGCCTGCCACTTAACAAGTGGGACTTAAAATGCTAGATATTTAATTGGTTGGTTGGTTGATTGATTGATTGATAGGGGAATAGCATTGGCTTCTTTCCATAAGCTCTGTCCTTTCACACCGGGGAGAGGGACTGGGAAGAATCTTAAAGTATTAAAGATGACTGAATATAAAAGGGCCATGTAGGGTGACTCTGAACCCACTTCCATAGACTCAGTTATAGCCAGGCTGGTTAGAACTTGGCCAACAGAAAAATTGGGATATTAATGCATTGCTAGTGGCGTTGTGAATTGATCCAATCATTCTGAAGGGCAATTTGGAACTATGCCCAAAGGGCGCTAAAAGACTGTCTGCCCTTTGATCCAGCTATAGCATTGCTGGGTTTGTACCCCAAAGAGACAATAAGGAAAAAGACTTGTACAAGAATATTCATAGCTGCACTCATTGTGGTGGCAAAAAACTGGAAAATGAGGGGATGTCCTTGGATTGGGGAATGGCTGAAGAAATTGTGGTATATGTTGGTGATGGAATACTATTGTGCTAAAAGGAATAATGAGCTGGAGGGAGTCCATGTGAACTGGAACAACCTCCATGAACTGATGCAAAGTGAAAGGAGCAGAACCAGGAGAACATTGTACACAGAGATGGATACATTGTGGTACAATCAAATGCAATGGGCTTCTCTACTAGCAGCAATGCAATGATCCAGGACAATTCTGAGGGACTTGGGAGAAAGAAGCTCTCCACATCCAGAGACAGAACTGTGCGAGTAGAAACACAGAAGAAAAACAACTGCTCGATCACAACGGTTGATGGGGATGTGATTGGGGATGTTGACTCTAAATGGTCACATTGGTGCAAATATCAATAATATGGAAATAGGTCTTGATCAATTATACATGTAAAACCCAGTGGAATTGCTCATCAGCTACAGAGGGGTGTAGGGGGAGGGGAGGGAAAGAGTAAGAATCTTGTAACCATGGAAAAATATTCTAAATTAACTAATTAAATAAAATTTTCCAAAAATCTAAAAATTAAAAAATAAAAAAAAAATAACTTGGCCAGCAGGGCTCTGAGGTATCTGATGAAGCTGAAGGTCTTTTCTCTGTTATGGGCTATAGCCTCCACTGGCAGTGCTTCTCCTATTGTAGGTGGCCAGTAAATAGCAGCCCCAGATCCTTTTAACCTTTTAAAATCGGGGAACTTTTACAGAGATGCTGACTTCATAGATACAGCAAGAACAACTGTATCAACATTTCTTTCAATACTTTAGAGGCACAATCTCCTTTATATCATCTTGCAGTGGATAGAACACTTGGCTTGGAATCAGGAAGACTGGCATTCAAAAATGGCCTCAGTCATTCACTAGTTGTGTGACCCTGGACAAGTCATTTAACCCTGTTTGCCTCAAGTGCCTCCTCTGTCAAATGAGCTGGAGAAGGAAAAGGCAAACCACTACAGTATCTGTGCCAAGAAAACCTCAAACAGGGTCATGAAGAGTTGGACATGACTGAACAACAACAATACCACTTTGGTCTGGTGGGGAGAAGGTTAAGCTCACAACTTAGCTCAGTTCCTATGTAGGAAGGAAGGAAACATATATTAAAAAAAAGTCCATTCATTATGTTATGGAAACATGAATTGCATGAAAGAACTATTTACCACATTGGGGAAGTTGTGGGGAAGGGAGGGAAAGAGAAAATCTGAATTCTAAAATGTCAGAAAACAGCTCTCAAAAGTTAAAGAATATATAATATAAAAAATAAACTTAAAAAAAAAGAAAGCTTATGTGCCAGGCACTGTGTTAAGGACTTTACAAATATCTGATATTTCTGACTCCAACACTTTGCCACCTCTTGGTCCAACTGAGTTCACGTCCAAAGATGGGCAGATGGAAATAGAATCCTGATGGAGACAGGCATGAATATGAGAGTGAATACAAAATTGTTATAATCTTTTATGTATAGGGTTCGAATCCCAGAAAATATGTGGAAGTGGATGTTTTTAAAGCCTTCACCTTCCATCCAGGATGATCATTTTAAACAAAGTGGCAAAGCTCCAAGCCAGTAACAGGTTTATTGAGGAAGACCAGCATCTCTCAGCAAATCTAGGTCATTAGGTTTTCCTCCCAACCTAAGACACCTGGATGAGAGTTTTCTCCCCTTTTTATACCTTAAAATGACATCATTCACCCCAGTAGTCAACCACCAATCCTAGTTCTCAATGGGTGGGTGATACAATTAGAGTCAGTGGGCAGGAGATAGTTCTAGCAATGACTGACAGCTTCTTGAGGAGGTATCTCAGCTTTTTTATTGGCCATGAGATACCACTCCTCCTCCCGGTGCACCCTATATGGCAACGACCCTAAGCCAATGGGTCCAAGGCCAACTCCAAGGCTTTCACCTCTCATCATCCAGACATGCCATATATGGTCGATAAGCTTTCTGATTACCTGATGAATCACACCTATTGCAAAATGCTAGCTTATAGAGTTACAGTAAAAAAAGAGGAAATAGCTCGCTTTACTGTGGAGTTTTAATTTTTCTTTCTTAAGATAGAATTACTAGAATTCTATTAATAATATTATAATTCTGTTAATCATTAATCAATCATTGTCTCAGATTAATCACTTCTTTTGGCTATATACCGATTGATTGTGATAACTGGAGTCTTACTTAAAGGGATCAGGGATTCTAATACTTTTCACATCTTAGAATCAATACTAAGCATTGGTTCCAAGGTACTGTGATAAAGGTAGGTAATTGGGGTTAAGCTACTTGCCCAGGATCACACAGCTAAGAAGTGTCCAAGACCAGATTTGAACCCAGGACCTCCTGTCTCTAGACTTTGAGCCACCTAGCTGCCCCATGTATCTGAATTCTTTTGGTAATTTGTGGGGCCAGGAATGGGTCAGCCCTGAAAAATTTGGAAATCTTCTATATTATTGAATGTCCATCCCCCTCACTCCGGAAAAAAATATATTCAGTTTTTCTGAGGAGTTGACTCTCGGCTAAAACCCATATCTTTTGCCTTTCTAAAATCATATTCCACACCTTCCAGTCCTTCAATGTAGAAATCTGTTCTGTGTGATCCTGATTGTAGTTCCATGGTATTTTGAATGGTTTATTTTTGGCTGTTTGAAGTATTTTCTCCTTGGCTTGGGGGCTTTTGAATTTAGCTATTACATTTCTGGAAGTTGTCATTTGAAGATTTCTTTCTGGAGGTGATCTGCGAATTCTTTCAGTTTCAATTTTATTTTCTTGTTCAGGGATATCTGGGCAGTTTTCTTTGATAATTTCTTGTATTATGATATCCAAGGTTTTTTTTCTTGATCATGGTTTTCAGGTAGCCCAATAATTCTCAAATTAGCTCTCCTGGATCTATTTTCCAGGTTAGTTGTTTTTTTAATAAGAGATTTCCTTTTTTCCTGTTTTTTTTTTCCTTCATTCTTTTGATTCTGCTTTATTGTTTCTAATGAAACTGTCACGAAATCATTAATTTCTAGTTGGTCAATTCTGTTTTCTAAGCCCTGATTTTCCTCTGTCAGTTTTTGCTTCCCCTTTTTCAATTGGCCCGTTTCTTCTTGAATTGCTTTAATTTCTCTTCCCCACTTTTTCTCTGCCTCTCTTAAGTGATTTTTGAAGTCTTTTTGAGCTCTTTCAGAATCTGTGTCCAATCCATATTTTTCTTTTGGACTTTGCTTTGTTTTCATTGTCCCCTTTTGTGTCTATACTTTGCTTTTTGTCTCCATACACAAAAAGGCTTTAGAGTTAGGTGCTTTTTTGGTTGTTTGCTTTTTTTTCCCTACCTTTTTGTAGGTAGGCTCTGTTTTATGGCAGATTGGATTACCCTCTTAAACTTCAGGCCTTCCTTGATGCTGCCCTTATCTTATTTTTTTGGTTTCTGCTAGTTTTAGTTCTATTAAGGTGGTATGATGGACTGAGGGCTAGGAGCTCTGAGGGCCTCCTCCAACAGCTGATTCAACCCATGAGATGCTGATAGCTTAAAGACTTGCCTCAGGTTTGGGTGTAAGCTTTTGATCTCACTCTGAACTTGATCAGGTCAGGGGTTGATCAAATTCTAGCCACAGGCTTAGGTACAAGTTTTTGGTCTCAGTGTGTACTTGACCCAGTCAGGCACACAGTTGATTGCCCTGTCCTGGAGCTCCACCATGAGTCCCTGGCAAAAATATCTAGACCCCCTTGGGTCAACCAAACTACCCCAAGTTGGGGTCTACGTCCTCAACCATCAGCTCAGACTGGACTCCTAACTTTCTCTGAACCTATACATATCAACCTACTTCAGCACAGATTGCCTTGGGCTGGGATTCTGGACTTCACCACAGGTGTGAAACTTCAAGGGGTGTGATTGACTTGGACCTCTATTTGCCCAAGCAGGGTATCAGAGTCTGAATTTTGGCTTGAGTTTAGATTCTAAATCTGGACAGTAGATATGGGGTGGGTATTTGGCTTGCTCTTGACTTGCTCTTCACTTCCTTGCTATAGTCTTACTGACTATGCTCCCCTCTCACCCCAGTGCCCCCAGCTATTCTTTGCCTATCTTTTAAGGCTTTCTTTTCTCAAAAGTTGTTTTTCTCTGTCTCCTTGTTGGTTCACTCACTCCTGTATTCATTTTGTGGTGATTTTAAACTATTGATTGGAGGGAAGTCTGATGGTGCCTTGATCTGCTCTGCCTTACTCCACCATCTTGGCTCCACCCCTGTAAGGACTGGGTACTCAGCCTTGGATTCAGTCTTCTGAATATGAGAAGTTTAAACATCCTGGGTCCCCCTATAAGGATTAACTAGAGGAAGGAGGGAGTTTCTTTATGGGAAAGGATGCTCACTGACAAGGAGAGGAACTCATGCTTGGTTGGGCTTCCTAGAAGATGCAGACCTAGAAGTAATTGTTTGGATAGTAGGAATTGAAAGTGAAATACAAAACACCTTTCCAGTGGTTCCATATACTTATCAGTGTTCTGAAGTGTCAGTGTCAGCCTCTTGGGAGAGAATGAAAGTAGTTATAAAGGACTGTATCTTATTTGGTGTGTCTGTCATTACACATGTATGAATCTTTGTATTGAACATTTCTTTTTGGGCAGAGGTAATAAACAGTTATTCCTTACCTGATTTATATAGAACATTGGATAGCTTTCTTCTTATTGTTCAGCTGCTTAATCATATAAATATATAAATATAAATATGGTTCCATATTGCTCTCTGGAATTCTTTTATCAGTTCATGGTTCCATCAATAGTGCATCAGTGTCCCAACTTTCCTACATCCCTGTCAACATTTATCATTTTCCTTTTTGGTCATATTAGCCACTCTGCAGGTGTGAAGTGATATCTCAGTGTTGTTTTAATTTTCATTCACCTAATCAAATTGTGATTTGGAGCATTTCGTCATATGACTATAGATAGTTTTAAATTCTTCATCTGGGATCTGCCTTTTCATATTCTCTGACCATTATTCAATTGGGGAATGTTTTGTATTCTTCTAAATTTGTTTTAATTCTCTATATATTTCAGAAATGAGACCTTGTCAAAGACACTTGCTATAAATCCCTATCCCCAGCCCCGACTTGTTGTTTCCCTTCTGATCTTGGTTGCATTGATTTTGTTTGTAGAAAAACTTTTTAAATTTAATGTATTCAAAATTGTCCATTTCATTTTTTGTAATGTTCTTTATATCTTATTTGCACAAATGCTTTAAGATTAAACTGTTCAATTCTTTAAGATTTAGCTGTTAAGATTAAAATTCTCTGGAGACTGTATCTTAATTTTATAATTATTTATTAAATAGTAAAAAGCAGGTAGGCACATAGCTACATGGCTGCTCTCACACCGTCTTTCCTAGTGAACCTGAACTTGATGCTCACCTCACATCACTGTTCATTGTTGCTGCTTGGCCAGAAAAGAAGCCCAGGGAGCTTCCAGGATTTATAACTTATATTCCTTTTCTGGGCCTCCCTGATTGGATAGCCTTGAGCTCAGGCCAGGCCAGAGGTTGGTTTTTTTGGCCACCAGTATTCACCAGGGAAAAGAGGCAAGCATGTTCATGCATTCCCCTGAGTCAGATAAACTTCAGGCCTTGTTTTTAATCCAATCAAAGGGGTGAAATGTTAATGGATGTTCAAATTCAGGACAAAACATTTCTTTTTAAAAAGGAAAGAGGGGTACAGATTTGTGTTAAAAGCTCATGTCCCTTATCTAGAAATCTGACAGGTAATAAACTTTTCTTTATTTCTCTTAATTTGTTTATGTAACCCTCTTAATTTCAAGGTCAAGTATCCAGCTATTTATTTGACTTTATCTTGGTGTGGGATGTGAGATGATCTCTGCCTAATTTCTGCCATATTGTTTTCCAGTTTTCCCACACTTCTTGCCAAATGGTGAGTTCTTTTCTCAATATCTTGAATCTTTAGGTTTATGGAATACTAGTACAACTACTGTGTGTTGACCTTCCTAAACCTGTTCCATTGATCCACCACTCTATTTCGTATCTAGAATCAGACTCTTCAGATGATTATTGTTTTATAATACTATTTGAGATCTGGGTACAAACTTCCTTGATTTTTTTCCCATTAACTCTCTTGATATTCTTGAGTTTTTGTTATTCTGATGAATTTTATCACTTGTTGTTATTTTTTCCTAGCTTTTAATTATTTTCTATACTTTTCCATTTTATGCTTTTATTTGTAATTTTTTTCTAGTTCTAGGAAATAATTTTTGGGGAGTTTGATTGGGATGATACTGAACAGGCAAATTAATTTAGGTGGTCCTCCTGACTCAGATCCAGTGCTCTAACCACTGGTGATCCCCTTTTTGTGGAGACCCAAATGTGAACCCAACCTAAGTTTGAAGTAATTTCCCTTGGGATGCTGGAGGAAAACTCTATAGAACCAGAGTCAAGTTGCTAAGCCTATGCTAAAAGTTTACTATGTGACAGGCACAGTGCTAAGTATTGGGGACACAAAGGCAAAATAGTCTCTGCCTTCAAGGAAGGCATTCCAATAGAGCATGAGAACCTCTAAAGAACAAGGCAGATACAGGATATAGGGAGCAGGGGAAAAACCACCTGACTCTTCCTTAGTTAGTCAGGCTTCCTAGGTCTGAACACGGTGTTCTAGACACATGAGTCCAGAGCAATGAGGGGCCCCTCTGAGTGTACGCTAGACT
>NC_077227.1:736922470-736947856 GCF_027887165.1 Monodelphis domestica | reverse complement strand
GGAAGAAAGGAAAGAAGAAAGGAAGGAACAAAGAAAGAAAAGTGGGAAGGAAGATAGTAAGACAGGAAGGAAGAAGAAAAAAGGAAAAAAGAAGAAAAAAGGAAGGAAGGAGGGAATGAAGGAAGAAAAAGAAGAGGAAGAGATATAAGGAAGGGAGGTAGGAAGAAAGAAAGAGTTTAATTTCAAAGAAGATTAGTATGGAGCACAGGGAAGGAGCTGCTAATGTGGAAAACTGATTTGTTAAAAGTACTGAGGGAGTTGCTGGAGGAGCAGGAAGGATGCTGTCTTTGGAAGGGAAGAATCACCTTGAGTTGTGTGGCCAGAGCTTGTAAAACATATAAAGAGATTTCTCTTGAGACAAGATGGCAGCCCAAAACTTCAGTAGGTCAGGCTCAAGTAAACCAAAGTGCTGCTTAGGGTAGATAGCTGACTCTATGGCCAAATTAAGAATCTTTTAAAAAATCATTTTTAGAAGTGATTTCTGGGATTTTTTAAGCTTGACAATTCTATGCTTTAAAGCTTTGATTATCTTTCCTTTAAATACTAGAACTATCTTCTGAAAAAAAATCTTCTTTCACACTTTCTGGGGCAGCTAAGGGGAATGGAAGAGAGGATTCTCCAGTGTTGCCTTCAGATGTGCCAGCCTCTTCTTCTCTGCCCTCAGGAACTCATGTCCCATAATGACCAAACTTTCCTTCATCCTGGGCATCTTCCTTTCACAATTATTCCATCTCCTGACATTCAGAATGTTCCCAAATGACTGCATCTCTCGTAATCCTTTTCATTCCTGGTTGTACCTTCTCTCATACCACCCCCCCCCCCCCCCAGATCTCCATTGCTCTTTCCACACTTTCCATCTTTTACTGTCTTTCATCAACATTTCTTTAAAGGTTTTGTTGATGTTCTATCTGTGTCTGACTCTGTGGTTTTCTTGGCAATGATAATGAAGTAGTTTGCCATTTTCTTCTCCAGCTTATTTGACAGATGAAGAAACGGAGGCCAACAGGGTTAAGTGACTTGCCTAGGGTCACACAGTAAATGTCCAAGGCCAGATTTGAACTTAGAAAGATGGGTTTTCTTGACTTTAAACCCAGCACTCTCTCCACTGCACCGCTTAGCCACCCCACTTTTGAAGTTTACTCTGGCCGAATATATCAGCCAGTTCAGGTCCTGTTGACTGGCTTCATGACATCCTCCCACTCTTTTTAATGGGTTCAATGCCTAACTCATCCTTCATTTTCACTCCAACTCCTACTGTCATCCTAGGGGACTTCAGTGTACATGGTACTATTGCCTTAAACACCCTAAACAACCAGTTCTTTTCTATTCAATTCCTGCAGTCCATTCTTCATCCCACCTCAGCTATACACAGGCAGAGATGGCCACATCCATGGTCTTGCCATCACCTTTAAATTATTCCCCTTCCATAATTAGGAGCTCTGACATTCCTTAAACAGATCATTGACTTCTCTTCTTGACTCTCTTTCGTGTGCCTCATGTTCCTAAAACTACTCTTCATCCTTACCATGACTTTCCTTTCTCAGGCTATCAGTCCTGCCGTGGCTACTCTCTCTTTTCCCAGAAGATCACCCCCTCCATTATCCTTGTTGTTTCTCTAATTGTCAATCACTCATTGCATCCCAATTCCTTCCTTGCTGCTTACAAACATGTCCAAGTCTCCCTATCTCTTAACACCCCATTAGAACTTTCCTACCTTCAAGCAGTTAGTTTATTGGCCCATATCCCTCTTTTCAGTCAAACTCTATGAAAAAGCTTCTCATACTCATTGCCTCCACTTTCTCTCCTCTCATTGTCCTCTAAACCCTCTGGAATCTGCTCTCCATCTCCATGTCTTCATCGTTCTAAATGAAACCACTTTCTCCAAATGTATGTTCTCTCTCTCTCTCTCTCTCTCTCTCTCTCTCTCTCTCTCTCTCTCTCTCTCTCTCTCTCTCTCTCTCTCTCTCTCCCTCCACCCCCACCCCCTCTCTCTCTCCCTCCCTCTCTCTCTGTCTTCTCTCTCTTTCTTCTTCTTCTTCTTCTTCTTCTCTCTTCTTCTTCTTCTTCTTCTTCTTCTTCTTCTCTTCTTCTTCTCTTCTTCTTCTTCTTCTTCTTCTTCTTCTTCTTCTTCTTCTCTTTCTTCTTCTTCTTTCTTCTTCTTCTTCTTCTTCTTCTTCTTTCTTTCTTCTTCTTCTCTTCTTCTTCTTCTTCTTCTTCTTCTTCTTCTTCTTCTTCTTCTTCTTCTTTCTTCTTCTTCTTCTTCTTCTTCTTCTTCTTCTTCTTCTTTCTTCTTCTTCTTCTTCTCTTCTTCTTCTTCTTCTTCTTCTTCTCTTCTTCTTCTTCTTCTTCTTCTTCTTCTTCTTCTTCTTCTTCTCTTCTTCTTCTTCTTCTTCTTCTTCTTCTTCTTCTTCTTCTTCTTCTTCTTCTTCTTCTTCTTCTTCTTTTTTCTGTTTTCCTCTCTCTCTCTTCTTTTTCCCTCTCTGTCTCTCTCTCCTTATCTTTTAGAATCATAGGACTTGGCTAGGATCACATAGCTAGGGAGGACCAAAGACATTTCTAGTTCTGGCGCTCTATCCCTCTGAGACACCTGCCTGCCCCAGTTCTATGGTTTCTTTGGCAATTCTCAAGGTTCCACTTTCCCTAAAGCCCACAGTGCAGACCCCACAGACATTAGGAGCTGGGTGCGGTTTTTGCTGTCTGGGCCATGCCCTCTGCCCCCTCGGTAGAGTCCCCTGGGGCTGTGCCGGAACAGATTTGGGGATAGTGACTCAGAGGCGGCTGAACTCCCAAATGTGCAGACAGGCAGGGGAGCCGCCTTAGAGCCCATGTCCTCCCCTCCCATCTCAAGGATGGCTGGGCCCACGTGAGCCACCTCAGCAGTGAGGAATGAGGAGATGGGAGCCCCTGGTGTGGGGCGGGGCTGGGTGGGTCCTCTACCTTCCTCTCTCTCAGGCCTTCCCCAGCTCCGCCCAGGCACTAGATTCCTAATGCAGCACCCTATAAGGAGACCAGGACTTTGGGGTTCCAAAGAGGGCCAGAATCAACAGCCTCTCATCCAGGGCTCGGTGAGCTAATCCCTCGAGAAGTCTTCTTCCCAATGGCTCCTTCTCCTTTCTTGTAGCCCTTGATGTTGACCACAGAGTGAGTCCTATGTAACTTTGACCACAGATCCTGTCCACTGACTGACTGTGGAAGCCAGAGATGGTCTCCAGCTTCAGCCACAGTCTGGCCCTGGAAAGGCTGGTGATGTAGTGGATGGACAGCTGACCTGAGCATCATGGAAACCCAGAGCTGAATATTTCTTAAGCCACCGACTAGTCCTGTGGATGTGGACAAATCACTTAACTCCATGGGCCTCCCTTAACGGCCTCTAGCTCTAATCAATGGTCCCTTGAAGCAGACCAAAGACTGACCCCCAACCTTGGCCAGAGATCGCCTTCCAAGCAGATCCCCAAATTGACCCCTAATGGTGCCCTAAGTGAGCCGTTAGCCTCTGCTGCCAACTGGCTTCTAATTCTCAGTCTCCAGCTCCAGGGGACTTACAGACCATGCTGCCCGCAGCTTCTAGGGGGCCCAAGGGGGGGTGCCATGATTCAGGGCTGTCTGGCTCTGCTGCCAGCGACATCGCTCAGAATTCATCGACTTATTCCATCTCCTGGATGCTCGTTGTGCTCGCCTGCCTTTGTTTGGGCAGAGTTTTATCCTTTGCTGTTACTCTTCCTCCCAGTATTTTCGAATGGAAGTAAAGGTAGGTCATACTCAAAGCTCTTCAAGATTCCCCTCCTTCAAGAACCTTCCCCTGACTCATCTCTCTGACTCTGGGGAACAGCGTTGAATTTGAGTCATAAAGACCTATTTTTGAATCCCATTTCGGTTGCTCAGTGGTGTAAGTAACCGTGGCTGTCCAGTCACTTAACTAACTGAGCCTCAGTTTATTCATCCATAAAATGGGAATGATAAGAGAAGCAGTGGAATATAATCAACTTGTCAACAAACATTCATTAAAGTGTTAACTGTGCAAGATACTGTGGTATAGTGGCTAGAGAGCTGGCCTCGGGGCAAGGAAGACCCAAGTTCAAGTCCTGCCTCTGACCTATACTGGCTCCATGACCTTGGGCAAGTCAATTCTCTTTTCTGTGATGGAGCAATTCTTCCAAACTGAATTGCCAAGGGCCTGGAATGACAGGGGGAGGGAGGACCTTACTGGGATCTCTCTGCACTGATGTAATTGTAGGTATGATAAAAATAAAGAACCAGAATCTACTTGGGCACCTGCCTCTGCAGGCTGATGTGAGGAGGCACCGTGGATAAAAGTGGAACAATCTGTGCCCTCAAGGAACTTCCATTTTATCTGGGGGAAAGAGCAGGACCATATCTGAGTACATACATCATAAATACACCAATAAAAGGTCACTGGGTGGGGCACTCATGGCCGGGGGGTGTCGGGATCAAAGGAGACAATGTGTGGCAAACACTTGGCAGACTTCACCCATGTCAGTGACAGCTGCTGATCTATGATGGATTCTTCTCAAATTCAATGTACCTCAGAGTTGAGGCAAGGCATTTGGGGATGATGCATAAGGTTTGAGCATCACGCCCTTGGGTGTCACCATTCCCTGGAGACTGAGAGTCTTCATCCGAACACAGCCAACCAGAATGAACATCCTTAAATGCTTTGGTAAAAACATATCAGTGGGTGGAGTGGGCAGCTCAGTGATGATGTGGATAGAGCACCAGACCTATAGGTGGAAGGACCTGGGTTCAAATAGTACCTCAGACACTGTCTAGCTGTGTGACCTTGGGCAAGTCACTTAATGTCAACTGCCTAGCCCTCACCACTTGACCAATCCTTTGTAGTGATTCTAAGCTAGAAGGTAAGAGTTAGATAGATATATTTATATGGGAAATATTGCAAATAGCCAAGTAGGCAATGGTGGACCCACTGGGATTGGATTATTAGGGTCAGTGTACAGAGCTGGTATAAGCCCAACCAGTCGACAGGCATTTATTTATAAGCGTCTACAATGTGCTTGGCATTGGAGAAGGAAATGGCGAACCACTGCAGGATGTCTGCCAAGAAAACCCCAAGCACAGCCTTGGCATGCTCTGGTCCACAGAGTCACGGAGGGTGCGACGTGACCGAATGACTGAACCGCAAAGTGCTCGGCACCAGGCTAGGCAGTGAGCATGCAGAGATGCCATTGAAATGGTCCCCGCCCCCCAGGAGTTCTCAGTGGCGGTGGAGACAGTGTGTACACACAGAGGGATGCCCACTGGAGAAACAAAGTGAGGAGGAGATCATCCGATGAGCTGGGAGGGTGGGGAAGGGCCTGGCGCTTGAGCTGAGCCTTGAAGGAAGCTGGCCGAGGGGAGAAGTGATGAGCAGCCAGGAAGGACAGTGCAAGAGAGGCAGATTTCAACTTCCCATAAGGAAGACTCTCCAGACTGCTGTTGAATAACGGTGACTGTGGGACCCTGGAGGCCTATAAGCAAAGGCCAGAGGACCACTTGGGTCTGTGGTAGAAGGTTATTTTGTTCAAGTATGGTGTGGATTCGTTTCTGACCAACTGCTATGGCTGGGCAAGCCAGATAGGCCCTTGTTTTGTAAAAACCTTCATCTTCTGTCTTAGAGTCAATGCTAAGCATTGGTTCCATGGCAGAAGAGCAGTTAGGGCTAAACAACTGGGGTTAAGTGACTTGCCCAGGGTCACACAGCTAAGAAGTGTCTGAGGTCAGATTTGAACCCAGGATCTCCCAAGTCCATGCCTGGCTTTCTATCTACTGGACCACCAAACTGCTTCCACTCCCAATAGCCTTGTTAGTGGCAGCAGCCTCCCAGACTCCTGGGTCAGTGGCTATCAGTTATCATCCCGGGAAGCAACTCATTTAGCCTGGCAAGTTCTCCTGTGGGTGCTGCAGCCCCACTACTGGAGCCAAGGGGAAAAGGTCTCATCACAAGAACCCTGGATCTGTCAAATGGTTCAGCAGTAGAAATGGACATGATGTGATCCATGGAAGTGGCATTGAGCAAGGGGAATGACCATCGCGTTGCTGTGGCACCCAAAGGATCATGGGACTTTCATCTGACTTGCCTCTATATGTGCTGTGTCTACCATTAGGACGGGAGCTTCTTGGGAGCAAGGCGGTACAGTGGAACCTATGTGGGATTAGTTTCAAATTCTGGTTTTTCCACTTTTTACTTGTGTGATCTTGAAAAAGTCACAACTGCATCTGGATCTCAGCGTTCCCATTTGTAAAAAGAGGTCTTTTCTGACTTTAAACCTCTCAGTCTGTCTGCATGACTTACCTCTAACGACTCTCTTTCCCATCCATGACTGGGTCTCCCATCACTGGAACATCCGGAGGGTAGAAGTCACTTCCTCTCTCCCCATTTATTTCTCACTACCTGGGTGTGTTGGGCTCTAGGGCAGACTCAGTTTTTTGTGTGTCCTGGATCCCTTGGGTGGGCTGATAAAGTCTATGGTTTCCTTCTCAGGATAATGGACATAAAATACACAAGATTACAAAGCAACTAAGGAGACTGAAAAACCATTAACAAGCTACAATCTCACATGCACACCAAACCAAAGTTAAGAACCCCTGCTCTAACGTGAACTCTTTTTGGATCTTTCCTAGTTAACATGCCCCCAAATCAAGGGACAATTAGGTGGCTCAGTGGATAGAGAGCTAGAGCTAGAGACAGAAGTCCTGGGTTCAAATCTAGTCTCAGATGCTTCCTAGCTGGGTGACCCTGGGCAAGTCACTTGACTCACAGTTACTAGCCTTTATTGCTCTTCTGCCTTGGAAGCAATACTTAGTATCAATTCTAGGACAGAAGGTAAGGGGTTAAAAATGCGCCAAGATCTCAGGCCCTTGCCCTCTGCCCATGGTCGTTTTGTCAACATAGAGGGGTTTTCCAGGTCTCTGACATTTTCCCTTGGTCTTCCTGAAGTTGAGAGAGGCCAGAGAAGAGGCTGTTTCTGTAGCATCTTCATCCCCTTTATGCTGTTTGCCCAAGAGTAGGGGGAGAGTGAGGCTCTCACCTTCCCTGGCTCCATGCCAAGGGCCCATCCTGTTCCTCCCCAGCTGGAGGGACAGTGTAGCTCCAGGGACGGGGTGGAGACATCGTGTCCTAATCTTGGGAACATTCCACATGGAGCTGGGAATGTCTTGCCCAAGAACCTGTCACGTAAGGGGCCTCTTTGTCTGCCTTCGAGAAGGGCCGGCCTCCCTGGATTGAGTGGGTAGCGTGTCGGGGAGGGCTCCCCCTTGCCAAGCATGGACAATCCATTCGTCCCTTCACTCCCTAACAACATCCCACTGCAAAGTGAAGATCCCTCATGTCCTTTCCAGTGAAAACTTTCTCCCTACATAAGACCAGGGAAAGATTCTCTAGAGCCAGAAGCCATCTCCCCAGAATTTTAGAGTCTGAAGGGACCCCAGGGGCCGTCTAACCCATCCACATATAACAGAACTCCCCACTATAACATACCTGAGTGAGTGTTGAGCCTCTGCTCAATGCTCTAAGGAGGGAGCACTATTAGGTAGCTAGGTAGTACAGTGGTAAGAGCACTGGACCTAGAATCAGGAAGGTATGAGTTCAAACCTTGCCTGTGACACTTACTAACTTTGTGTCCCTGGACAACTCACTTAACCTCTGCCTGCCTTAGTTTCCTCATCTGTAAAATAAATAAATAAATAAATAAATAAAATAACAATAATAATAACTACAGTACCTACCTCCCAAAGTTGTTACCCAGAGCAGGTGAGGTAATGCTTGTAAAGTACTTAGCAAACATCTTGGCTCATAGAAGGTACTCAGCAAATGATTGTTTCCTTCCTTTCCCTCCCAGTAGCTCATTCCACCTGGAGACGACTCATTGCTAGGAGGTTTTTCCTGACATCAGGTCTAAATTTATCTTTTTGGAGCATCCACTGAACCATCTGGTTCTGTCCTCTGGGACCCAAAAATACAAGTGCAGCCCCTCCCTTATGTGATGCTTTCCAAACTACTTGAAGATAGTTATTGACTCTCCATCTACCTCCAGGCTAAACATCCTCTACATCCATGGTGGCAAACCTATGGCATGCATGCCAGAGGGGTCACTCAAAGCCAGCTCTCTGTGGGCATGTGCACCATTGCCCCAGCACAGAGTTCACCAGTTTGTTCCTAGGAAGTCGAAGGAACTTGTGGCCAAATGGGCACCTGAGGACATTTCTCACATCACACAACCCTCCAAAAGGTTCACCATCACTGTTCTATATCTTCAGATGATGTCCATGGTGATGTGGACTCCAGGAGGCCCTTTGCCTGGCTGGTTGCCTTCTTCTGGATGTTCTCTGTCTAGCTCATCAATGACCCTTCTAAGCGGTGGTGTCTAGAACTTGATCCAGGTGGAACAAAGGACAGACCAAGGACAGGGCTTACCCTTCCCTCATCAGACTGGGGACTGGCTACCCAAGGACAGGGGGCTACATCTCTCTCATCAGACCAGGGAAATTCCAGGAGCAAGGACTGTGCCCCCATCTTCCTGGGGCCTCTTTATGCATGAGGACTCTTTCTTCATTTGATCTACTATTCATCTCGAGCAAGCACTGGTGACAGGGTCTTGACTTCACCTGAACACTGAGGACCTGTGTGGAGGCAGGAGGCTAGAACTGTATCCCATTCCCAACTGTAGCTGGCCTCAAGGGTTAGTTTCCTTGTCTGTATTCCTCTCAAAAGGGAGTTGGTGTAGACTGAGGATCCCAGATCTCATACACTGCCAAGCTTGGGCATGCCCATCTTGAAATCAACGTGCAGTCATTGATGGGCAAAAATCCCCTCCCAAGTGGAGTGGGCAGCCAGAGGTCCAGGCTCAAGCTTGCTTACCTGCACCTTTTTGCTCTCCCCATCCCCCGGGAGCAGTTGTCATTCTGCCAGTGAGGAAGGACCATGACTTTCCAACCCTTGGGTGGGGGGATATTGGAATTCTATTATGCCACCTGGAAAATACAAGGCAGAAAATCGTTAGGGGCAGAATCACTGCCTTCATACTCCGTGGCAAATAGTGGGATGTTGCATATATATGGGTGACAGAAGTCTGTAGACCCCAACAGGACAGCTATGTGGCATAATGGATAGAGTACTGCACCTGAAGTCAGGAAGATTCATCTCGAGTTCAAATCCAGTAACTGTGTGACCTTGGGCAAGTCACTTAGCCCCATTTGCCTCAGTTTTCTCATTTGTCAAATGAGTAGGAGAAAGAAAAGGCAAATCGATCCCGTATCTTTGCCAAGAGAATCCCAAATAATGTCATGGAGAGTTGGATAGGACTGAGAGAGAACTGAATAAGAAAAACTCCAATCGCTTTCTCAGCTAAGACAACCACTTCGCACAGATGATGCTGGGTTGATTGCTTCTTGGAAAATCATGATGCTGTATAAATTGTTTGGAGAGGGTCTGAAGCTTTCCTGGACATCCCACAACTAGTTCTTGATGACTATTATTAGTGTCCTTAGTCTTTCTGGGTTATCTCATATTCTGTCTGAGACACTAACTTTGTGCTCCTGGGCAAGTCACTTAACCTTTGCCTGTGTTAGTTTCCTCATCTGTAAAATGAGAATAGTAAGAACTATAGCTCCTACCTTTTTGTCCTCTTCTCACACCCCTCATATCAGTTCTCAACCAATCAACCAACAAACATTTATTAAGCCCCTACTATGTACCTGTCACCCTCCTAGATACCAGGGTTATGATTACAAAGAATGAAATTATTTCTGTGAGAGTAAAAATGAATAAAATCCAAGTGTTTTAAATATGCAGGACTTAATAACAACAAAAAGGGGGTTAATTCAGCCAAGCAAGCAGAGCACAAGTCTAAAGGCCCACACCTATCGCGCTTTACCAAAGCACAAGCTCAAAAAGAGTGTAAAACGAGGATATAACTTAAAAGGATGCTGGGTAAATGTAGTTCAGGTGTAGCAAATTTCTATTTGCACACTTCTAATCTCAAGAAACTTACATTTAAAAAGGAGTCTTATAGGAAGTGGCTGAGTTGCTCAGTAGTTTGAGAACCAGATCTAGAGATGGGAAGTCCTGGGTTCAAATCTGGACTCAGACACTTCCTAGCTGTGTGATCCTGGGCAAGTCACTTAACCCCCATTGCCTAGCCCTTAACACCCTCTTATGCCTTGTGTGCAGATGGAAAATTTGCCACACCCAGCTACATTCCCTTTTAAGTTACATCCTCATTTTACGTAGGGATGCTCGGGGGATACATTTGGCTGAGACTGGTGTTGTGGGGCTCTTTTTTGGGAGCTTGTGCTTTTGGTAAAGTGTTGCAGGTGTGAGTGTCTGGCTCACTTGACTGAAAGAACCCTTTTTCTTTCCCTCTCTTTTGATTTATTATTAAAAATCCTATATATTTTTAAATACTCGGAGTAAAAATGAATACTTGGAACCAATGCAAGTATTGATTCTATTTGACAGATGGTAAGGGCTTAAAGAAAAGAGTCAAGAAGTAAGTACATAAGCATATAAAGAATAAACAGAATAAAAAAAATAAACACAGAACCCCATTTGCTTGGATGATTTTTTAACTCATACCTTCTTATTAGAATTTATATTAAATATCAATTCCAAGGCAGAAAAGCAATAAAGGCTTGTCAGTTGGTGTTAAACGATGCCCAGGATCACATAGTTAGGAAGCATCTGAGGTTAGATTTGAACCCAGGACTATAGGTTCTATGACTAGGCCTGGCTCACTATCCACTGAGCAATCCAGTTGCCCCCTTGCTTGGACTATTGCAACAGCTTCCTAATTAGATTCTAGACTTCTCATTTCCCCCCTTGTCAATCCATCATCCTCAAAGCTGCTGAACTACGTTGAAGTACAAATGGGATCAGCTAATGCCCTTCCTCAACAATCTTAAGTGGCTCCAAATTACATGTAAGAGAAAGTGAAAAAATTCTCCCCCTGTATGGCTCCCATCTACCTTTCCATCCTGGCTTCATATCCACCCTCTTGGTTCTAGTTAAATTCGATGGCCAACAGTTTCCCACGTGCACCAAATACCATATGTCTGCAAGGGAGAGTGAGCCTCTGCTCTGGAGGGATGGTTGTACCAACTGTTCTTCGTCTACGACACTGATAAACACCCTTTTAACTAATGCTCTTTGACCAGCTCTCAATCAATGGGGAACAAACGGACTCATGAATGACAGCGGTGGAAACTCCCATCAGTCTTACTGATGGAAAATTAGACAACTTCCCCCGGAAATGCAACTTTCCAGTGCGAGTGAGAATTCAGGAAGTGATCCCGGAGGGGATGTTACACAAGGAAAAGAGGCCATACAAATTTGGAAAGAATAAGGTCATTTGAAGTAGAAGTATTGTGTGATGTTCACCTATGTCATGTTCCCTGATGTCTTGGGGAGAGAACATGGATCACAAAATGTCAGAAAATGGTCATTAAAAATTGTATGAACATATAAAAAAATTAAGTATACATACAGACGCAAACACACGTGGATCGTTATTGTTGGTCAGTTGTTCAGTCCTGTCCAACTCTTTCGTGACCCCATGGGCCAAAGCGTACCAAGGCCTTCTTGCCTCTACTTTCTCTTGAAGCTGGTCCAAGTTCAGGCTCCTTGTTTCCATGGCACTATCGAGCCATCTCATGCTCCGTCATCCTTCTCCTTTTGCCTTTGGTCTTTCCCAACATCAGGACCTTTTCCAATGAGTTTAGTCTTCCCATTATGTGGCCAAAGGATGACCTTCCAGTGAATAGACAGAATTAAATTTTTGACTCGTTTGATCTCATTGCTATCCAAGGGGCTCTCAGAAGTCTTCTCTAGCGCCATGATTCAAAAGCATCAATTCATGGTTCTTGGCTTTCCTCATAGTCCAAAGCTCAGAGTCTCTGGAAAAACCATCGCTTTGATTATACAGAACTTTGTTGTCAAGGTGATGTCTCTGCTTTTTAGTGTCCTGTCCAGAATGCAGTTCCAGACTTGGAAGAGGTTCCTCAACTTTCGACTTGGAGAAGCCACAACGTAAAAGCAAACAAACTAACAAAAAGACTACTTTGACTTGGTGTCCAAAGGGCTTGAGTCCTTCCTCTGTTATCTATTACCTTTGTGACCTTGGCTGAGTTATTGGCTGGATCCGGGTCCAAGTGTTCCCCTATAAAATGAAAGGTTGGACTAGAAAGTCTCTCGGTTTCCTTCTAGCTTTGACTGTCCACAATCTCAACACTTTCAGGCCCTCGTCCTGTGAATTTCTCCAGTGTTCACCATTCATCTTCTCTTTAAGCCAAATTGTTCTTTTCCTCATTGGGCTCTAGCCCCTCAAAACCCCTCAAATCTCTTTAAGGCCAGAGTTCAGTGATTTGCTGTTCTCAGCCAATCAGCACACCTCCTGAGCCCTTTGGGTGCCTCGCTCAAGGATGGCAGTCTTCATTAGAACTCCTCGAGAGCAGGGGTTGGTCCATTCTTTGTATCTTTTTCCCCTAGTGTTGGACACCCAGAGGCCCCTTACTATATCGATGACCAACCACAATTCCAGAGGACTCATGGTAAAGCTGGCTGCCCCACTCCTGACAGAGAGGTCTGATGGACTCAGAGGACAGACAGACTGAGACTTTTTTGGACATGGCCATGTCAGAATTTGTTTTGTTTGTCTATATATCTATTTGTAACATGGAGTTTGGTTTTTCTTGCTTTTTTCATGGGAACCGAAAAGTGGGAGGGAAAAGAGAAGTTCACTTGAAAATTAAAAAAATAATAATTTAGCCAGCCAAACAATGAATCAGCAAACATTTATTTAGAGCCTACTAGATAAGCCAGGCCTAGAGATGGGAGGTCCTGGATTCAAATCTGGTCTCAAACACTTTCTAGCTGGGTGACCCTGGGCAAGTCATTTCCCCCTTGTTGCCTAGTCCTTTCTGCTCTTCTGTCTTAGAACTCATACATAGTATTGATTCTAAGATGGAAGGTAAGGTTTAAAAAAAAAGAGAGAGCCTATTATGTGTTGGGTACTATGCTAAGCACTGAGGATACAAAAAGGGACAAAAGACAGTCTCTGCCCTCAAGGAGCTTCCAATCTAAATTACAATCTAATTGAAAAACATTTAAAAACTCCTTACCTTCCATCTTAGAATCAATACTGCATATTGATTCCAAGGCAGAAGAGCAGTAAGGACTAGGCAATGGGGGTCAAGTGACTTGTCCAGGGTCACACAGCTAAGAAGTGTCTGAGGTCAGATTTGAATCCAGGACCTCCCATCTCTCAGCCTGGCTCTCTATTCACTGAGCCAGCTAGTTGGCCTCAATCTAATTGAAATTTAAAAAGAAATGATTTATTAACATGTATTTATTTATAACATATAACATAAAATGTTTACATGATATGTAATATCTAACATAGTATAAATATATATTATACTATACAATATATTATATGCAATATATTGATTGAGTCACTGTATCATGAGGGAATAGAAGCTCACAGATTTTTTCTTAAATGCTTGCTTTCTGCATTATTATTCATTTTAAGTCAGAAGAGTGGTAAGGGCTAGGATATCAGGGTTAAGTGACTTGCCCAAGGTCACATAGCTTGAAAGTGTCTGAGGCCAGATTTGAACCCATGTCCTCTGTCTCCAGGCCTGGCACTCTACCCACTATACTACCTTGCTATCCCTAAGGCTCACAGATGTTGAGTAGCTTGCTCATAGCTCACAAACCCAAAGAGTCAGGTATGGAACTGAGATCTTCTAATAGAAGTCCAAGGTCTTTCCTCCGCATTGTGCTATCACCAGGGACAATCACAGAATGATAAATACTATGTGAGAGGTTGACTCCATGACCACATAATACAAACCATGCCAATTCTACAGCATAGCCATCAAGTGGTCATACAACATTTTTTTGGAAGACTTTGAGTGGAGGGGGAAGAGCTCCTTATTTCCTGAGGCCACCTACATTTTCCTATTGATGGAGACGGGGCTAAATCATTAATATAATGAACTCCTGGATGACCAAATTCCCTCTGCCAAAGCAGGTTGTTCCTTTTCCTGTAGCTTATGGTCTGTTGTTTAAAGCCCAGAAGCTGTGACTTGCCCAAGGTCACATAGCAATGATATATCTAAAGACCCCAGGTCTTCTTGGCCTTAAAGCTAGCTCTCTTTCTTTCTTTAAGGCAACTCAAATTATTATACTGCTTTTTCCTTCAATCAAACCTAAATTTGCCTCCCTGTTATGTCTTCTTGTTGCCTCCTGAGACCAGAAGGACTTTAGATATATCCAAGTTCACGGAATCCCAGAATTTGGTGTTCACAAAGACTTCAATGGCCAACCATTGGCCAACCATTGGACCATCTTGTCCAACCCATATGTGAAAGGAATTCCTACTATTACATAACAAACCAGCCCCTGCTCCAACGCCCCCAAGGAGGAGGAACCTATCAGCCCTTGGAGGCCGTTCATTCCCCTTTTGACAATTTATGTCACTTGGCCAGCATTTCAGTCTCTTATTTGGAACCTGGATTGCCATCAATCATAGTGACTTTCCATCCTGGCGTTTGTCATCTCCATATCTGATAAGAGCACTTTCTTCCATTTCCTCCCTCGCTTGTTATCTCACTTCCCCCTCCACACCCAGAAAACAGGAGAAAATACAAAGGAGATACAGTGTTCCAGTCAACTCCAAAGTCTGAATCATCCCATTTAACACACACTCCACCTGCAGAGTTCACAGAAAGAAATCAAGCTGTTTCCTGCTCAGTTAATGGCTCCTAGAGAGCAGGGTCTGGCCACTACCTTGGTGTGAGACTTCCCTTTAGGATGAAACTATGCCACTGGGCATCTCTCAGCTCTGGATTATCCAAGCAGGGTTCCTGATGATCCCTTGGGCCAGAGCTTCCTTTCCTTCCTTATTCAGTAATTTTGCTATAGTACTGTACAGGGGGAGAGAAGGAGAGGGGGAGAGGGGGGGGGGCAAGGGGAGGGAGGAGGGGTAGAGAGAAAGAGGGAGAGGGAGAGAGACAGAGAGGGGGAAGGGGGAGAGGGAGAGGGAGAGAGAGAGAGAAAGAGAGAGAGAGAGAGAAAGAGAGAGAGAGAGAGACAGAGAGACAGAGACAGAGACAGAGACAGAGACAGAGAGGGAGGGAGGGAGAGAAAGACAGAGACAGAGAGGGAGGGAGGGAGAGGGAGAGACAGAGACAGACAGAGAGGGAGGGAGAGGAGAGGGAGAGACAGAGACAGAGACAGAGATAGAGACAGAGACAGAGTGGGGGAGAAAGAAAGAGACAGACAGAGAAATAGAAAGAGGGGAGGCAAGAGAGAGAGACAGAGACATAGATAGAGAAAGAGACAGACAGACAGACAGAGAAAAAGAAAGAGGGGAGATAAGAGAGACAGAGAGACACAGAGAGAAAGACAGAGACAGAGAGAGAAGGGGGGGGAGACAGAGACAGAGACAGAGACAAAGACAGAGACAGAGACAGAGTGGGGGAGAAAGAAAGAGACAGACAGAGAGAAATAGAAAGAGGGGAGGCAAGAGAGAGAGAGAGAGACAGAGACAGAGATAGAGAAAGAGACAGACAGAGAGAGAAAAAAAGAGGGGAGATGAGAGAGACAGAGAGACACAGAGAGAAAGACAGAGACAGAGACAGAGACAGAGACAGAGAGAGGAGAGAGGAGAGAGAGAGAGAGAGAGAGAGAGAGAGAGAGAGAGAGAGAGAGAGAGAGAGAGAGAGAGAGAGAGAGAGAGAGAGAGAGAGAGAGAGAGAGAGAGAGAACTCAGGAAGACCTCAGTTCAACCCCTGCCTCTGGTTATAGAATCCCAGATAAATTGCTCAATGACTTCTTGTCTCAAGAAACTCCCGAAGCCTTCTCAGCTAAATCACAAGTTAATTAAAATAATAGAACAACTGGTTGGCTCATTGGATAGAGAGCCAGGCCTGGCAAGAAGAGGTCCTGGTTTTGAATCTGGCCTTAGGTACTTCTTAGCCGTGTGACCCTGGACACATCACTTAACCCCAACTGCCTTGTCCACACATCTTTTCTGCCTTGGAACTAATACTTAGTATCAGTTCTAAGATGGGAGGTTGGGTTTTTTTTTTTTTAATCCTCTATTAGTGAAGCAAGTCCTTGTACTGGGAATACTCTATATAGATCTCATGCTAAAAGAGAAGTAATATCAGCAGTCCAACCACCTCATTTTCCAGATGAGGAAACTGAGTCCAGGGAAACAAAGACATTTGTCTAGGATCAGGATCATAGCTCTATAGGTGGAATGGATCTCAGAAGCCATAAAGTCCAACTCCCTCATTTTACAGATGAGAAACAGCCTTGGGAGGTTAAGAGCCTCATCCAGATGACAGTATTTAAATCCAGGGCTGATGACAACAAATCCAGGGTTTCCATTGTGATAAAACTGTACTTCTACCTTAGCACAGATCTTTCATAGATTCACATCACTCCATCTGGTTCAGTGGGTTCTCCTCCTCCTCCCCCTTTCCTACTCCTGCTTATTTTTGATTCCCCAGCGCTTAGGATAAAGCTTAATCTGTCCATTGGTTAATAATATCGAGTCTACAAAATGCTTCCTTTTCATTATCTCATTTTATTCATAAAAATACCCTTGGAAGGAGGCAGATTAAAGGTTAATACTCACATTTTGTAAATCAGGAAACTGAGGCTCAGAGATGTAAGAGCCATGCCTAGGATCATATAGCTAGTAAGTGACAGAGTTCAAAAATCAGGTCTCCTTGACTGCAGGTACAATATTCATGAGAATTTTAAGGTGGTAGTGCATTTTTTTTAACCAGGCAGGATGCTGTGAAGAGGACAACCTGGGCAGCTAGTGGTATGGATAGACTCCTGGGCCTGGAGTCGGGGCGGCTGGAATTTAAATCAAAACATTGTATGGGGAGGGGCAGAGGACAGATAGATAGACAGATGGGGATAGAGAATGGGAACAAATATTTATAATACACTTTCAATGTGCTAAACACTTTCCAAATATTTTAGATAGGATGGTTAGATGGCTAGATAGACAGTTGGATGGATGGATGACAAATAGGTAGACAAATGGAAGATAGAAAAATAGATAGATGAATGGATGGATGGAAAGACAGATGTGATTCATCTGTCATTTTGGAAAAGGACCAATCACATCATGGATCGATGTCTTGACTTGTGTGTGAACTGCATTTAAGTGAGGCAGAATTGTGCAAAGTTGGCAGCCTTACTCTATCTTCCAGAGTCATGGAGATCCAGTGGCAGGACAAAAATCAAGATGACTGGTGATGGCTCTAAACACTCTAATAGATGACCTCGGTGTCTTCTCTGACCAAGCTCTAAGCACTCCATGGCACCTGCTTCACCTGACTTCATGACCATCAGAACAAATTATTTTCATCTGCCCATTTCATCAGGGGAAGTCTTCACAATTTTGGGATAGATAATCCCCCCTGAGAACTGTTGGTAATGGAGATAGATAGATAGATAGATAGATGGATAGATGGACAGATGACAGATGGATAGATGGATAGATAAATAGATGGATAGATGGATAGATAGATAAATGGATAGATGATAGATAGAAAGATAGATAGATGGATGGACAGATAGATAGATAAATGGATAGATGGATAGATGAATAGGTAGATGTATAGATAGATAGATAGATAGATAGATAGATAGATAGATAGATAGATAGATAGATAGATAGATAGATAGATAGATGGATGGATAGATGGATAAATGGATGGATGGATGGATGGATTGATAGATGGATGGATAGATGGGTTGATGGATGGATGGATGGATAGATAGATGGATGGATGAATAGATAGATGGATAAATAGATATACACACATATAGTTACAGAGATAGATACATGGATAGATAGCTACATGTATGTAAATGGGTACATATAAAATACAAATAGATAAATACAGAAGATCTTAAACTGGAAGTCTGTGAACTTTTAAAATATATATATATATATATTTTGATAATTGTACTTCAATAAATTTCATATTCTTTGAAATCCTATGTATTTTGTTTTATGTATTTAGAATAATTCTCCTGAGAAGGGATTCCCAGGTTTCTCTAGACTTTGCCAAAGGGGTCTATTACTGAAAAATGGGGAAGAAGCCAACCCGTTGCAAAGGCTTTCCACAAGAGGTAACATTTGGGCTGAATTTTTTTTAAACACTTACCTTCTGCCTTAGTATCAATTGTTATCAATTATAAGACAGAAGAGTAAGGGGGTAAGGTGGGGAGGCCTGGAAGTGTGGGTTAAGTGATTTGCTCAGGGTCACACAATTAGTAAGTATCTGAGACCAGATTTGAACCCAGGTCCTTCTGATGCCTGGTGTTCTATCTACTGTACTACTTTGCTGTACCTTCATCTGAATTTTGAAGGAAATCAGAATTTCCAAGAGGCAGAGATGAACAGGGACAAGGATCTGTGTGATTGGGAAGGTCTCACCAAATTGGAAAAGCTCCAGATTAAGGGTGGTCCTAGATTTTTATCTTTGTAGCCTATAAAGGAGCTATGGAGAGAGTGCTAGATCTGTGGTCAGAAGAACTGAGTTTGAACCTTCTGTCTGTTACTTATTAGCTATATGACCTTGAGCAAATTACTCGCTTGAGGTCTCAGCTTCTTCATCTATAAAATGCCTGGTTGGGGGGCAACTAGGTGCTTCAGTGGATGGAGAGCCAGGCTCAGAAATGGGAGAACCTGGTTTCAAATTTGACATCTGTAATATTTAAAATTGTTGAGGCCATAAACTGTGGCAGTTAAAATAGTGGAAGACTTAAATTGTTGTAGATAAAAGAGTGGATGAGTAAGTTGTGACCGCAGAAAATGTTTTCACTACAGTGTCTTGTTTTTAAATCAAATATATAAGGTGGTCGCCAGGGAAATATTCCCAATTATGAAATATACCCAAGTCAACTGGGTTTTATAGAGATTTTTAATTAATTAATACAATGAGGAATTAAAGAAAGAGAGAAAGAGTAAGAAAGGAGTAAGTATGAAGGGCCTTAAGCCAACGTATCCTAGATCTGAGTCTTTAAGAGAGAGAGATCAGTCAGTCCTTAATCACCACAAGATCTGTCCAAGCAAGGATTCTAGTGATCAGAGAGGCACCAGCTGCAATTCAGACTTCCCAGCTGACTGTCCTGAGAGAGACCCGGGAGAGACAGTCTCCTTAGAGGGAGTTCCAGCCAGAGTGCTCCTCAAAGGGAGTTCCAGCCAGAGACTGTCTGTTCTTAGAGAGAGCTTTTCATCTCCTTTTAAAGGGCATTTTCTCCTTTGTCACTTCCCCTAAATTCTTACATCTACCAATCACAGTAGATGTTTTTCAAAGGACAGACCATTCTTAGTTCACACCTAAGAAGGTGTGAACTTTTGAGTAATTCACACCTGAGTAGACTAGAATCTCTGAGTAAGTTCTCATCTCTTTGCTCCTTGTAAGTTCACAAGTTGCTTGACCTTTATAGGTACTTAGCACCCCTTTGTATTAGTTCTAAAATAGGCATGGCTTAAGTATGGGTTTAAGTACTTTTCATTGTTCAGCAAGGAGTTTTCTCCCCTAAAGCAGGCTTAAGTACAGGTGGAGTAGAGGTCCTCCCATTTCTGATCTAAGTAGAGTTCACTGCCCAAATGGGGAATGGTCTTAATCCAATCTTATGAAGTAGGGTCTGGGAATTTTTAAGGTTCACAATCCCCCCTGATGATCATTGGGAGACTAGTCTCCCCATTGATCATTTAACATAATCATCTTGTAGTCCTAAATGCACTTCTAACTATACATATATACAATATTCAATTTTCTAAGAGGAAATTAGAGTAGTGAAGGAGGAATAGAAAAGAAAGCAAGCAATGTTTTGCTGGGCGCATTGACAGAAAGCCAAATTAGGGGCAGTCCCTTTTGGCATAAATGTTTACAATTACAATAAATGTTAAATCAAAGTTCAGTTCAATCAACCATATCCAAAGTTCATTCTTGATCTTCTTGATGAAGTGTAGATTTCTTCAGCATCTTTCTGCAACAATTCATTCTCTGGATTTAGGAGTTAACAAGCTTCTTTCTTGAAGATCTTTTTTCAAACAAAAATCAAAATCTTGGATTTTATATATAAAAATACAATCTCAAACAAAAAATCAAAATTCTTGGATTTTAAATTAAAATACACATCAGATACTTCCTAGCTGTGTAACCCTGGGCAAGTCACCTACCCCCCCATTGCCTAGCCCCTACCACTCTTCTGCCCTGGAATCAAGACTCCGTCTGTCTTGATTCCAAAGCAGAAGGTAGGGGTTAAAAAACTGAAAGAAATGATGGGATAGTACTAGATGACTGCCAATGTCCCCACCAGCTCTAATCGATGATCCCGTGATGCCATGATAATGAAGGAGTTGGATGAACTGATTTCTAAACTTGGTATCTATGAACAAGTGGCCTTCCTGGTTGAGTGTTATTAATGGCAGGCTGGCCTCTAGCTGGTGAATCATTTCGTCCTGGCAGCTCATGCAGACCCTGTGTTTATACTCCCTAGAGCACACAGCTGCTCTGAACCAGCCCCTCTCAGCTCATCCAAGTTGCTCCTTTGAGAAATGTCTCTCTTGATGGCACTTGGGTATTGCTTTCAGCAACAACCCCACCAAGAGTCAATCAGTCAATCAACACACATTAAATAAGCAGTTACGTGGTGCCAGGCACCCAGGAGAAGAAGGTGATCAGCAGTGTCAGGGACCTCAGAGAGGTCAAGAAGGATGAGGATGGGGAAGAGGCCATTGGATTCTATAGTGAAGAGTTCACCGGCAACTTGGGAGAGACCAATTTCACTTAAAAGATGAGACTGGAAGCCAGAATGAAAAGATGTAGAAGACAGTGAGAGTTAAGAGGGAGGAAGAAGGAAGTGGAGGCACGTATTGTAGACGAGCTCTGCAAAGGAGGTTAGCTGGGAAAGCAAAGAGTGCTAGCTGTTAAGGACACAAGGATCAAGATGAGATTTTTTGAGGGTCAGGGGCCTCCTAGGCATGTTTGTAGGCAGTACAAAAGCAGACATTGGACAGTGAATGGGGATGATGGAGGGGGCAGTCTTCTGGAGATGATGGCATGGTATGGGTCACTCATGCATGGGGAAAGGCTTGCTCTGGCAAAGAAAAAGGCTACCCCATTTTGTGAGATGGGGAAGAAGGAGAAAAAGGCAGAAACCATATGGATGACATGAAATGAGGAGGAGGTGAGAAAAGGGAAGTGAATGGCCTCAATTTTTCCATGAAAGATGAGACTAAGTTCTCACCTGAGAAGGAGGTGAAGGAGGAAAGCCATGGGAAGTCTGAGGACAGATGAATGAGTTTGGAAGAATCACTGTGCCCTGGGATACTGTCACTCTGGTGCATTCTGGTACAGAATTGATGCACAGGAAGGTCATGACTCCAATCAGAAGGATTTCCCTTTTCCAAACTTTGACCCAGATGACTTAGGTGAAATTAAGCAAGTTCCTCAATTTCTGATGCCAGATACTTTCCTCATCTGTTTAAAATGTCTTAACCTTCTTTTTTTCCCTTTCCATGGGGACCAGAGAGTCACCAGTTCTCTGAATTCATAGCTCCAAGGGACTAGACCAGAGATATAGGCCAGATCAGCTGCCTCAACCAGGTCAGGGGTTCTTAATCCAGGATTCTTTATTTTAATCTGTGAACTTGTCTTTTTAATATTTTGGTAACTATTTCAAAAGCATTTTGTTTCCTTCTTAATCCTCAGTTGTTTATTTTCTGCATTTGAAGGTATTTTTAAAAATTATTTTAAAAACTTATTTATTTAGTAAAACTTTTCCCCCAAGTATCTCAGCTCCTTCATCCCCTCCCTGCACCATAGGAAGTATAACCCAAGAAAAAATATGTATATTATATATATACATAAATAGGTAGATGTAGATAGATGACTGGATGGAGATAGATAGGTAGAGAGAAAGATAGGCAGATGGACAGAAAGACAGGACAGACAGACAGACAGACAGATGGACAGACAGACAGACAGACAGATGGACAGATAGATAGATAGATAGATAGATAGATAGATAGATAGATAGATAGATATACAGACAGATAGATAGACAGACAGATAGATAGATAGATAAATGGATAGATAGATGGATAGATATATAGATAGATGGATGTAAGGATGGATAGATAGATAGGTAGATAGATGGATGGATGGATAGATAGATAGATGGATAGATAGATGGATGGATGGATGGATGGATAGATAGATAGATAGATGGGTAGATAGATAGATGGATAGATAGATAGAAAGATAGATAGACAGACAGATAGATAAATGGATAGATAGATGGATAGATATATAGATAGATAGATGGATAGATATATAGATAGATGGGTGGATAGATGGCTAGATAGATAGATAGATGGATGTATGGATAGATAGATGGATATATAGATAGATGGGTAAATGGATGGATGGATGGATGGAAGGATGGATAGATAGATAGGTAGATAGATGGATGGATGGATAGATAGATAGATGGATAGATAGATGGATGGATGGATGGATGGATGGATGGATGGATGGATGGATAGATAGATAGATGGGTAGATAGATAGATGGATGGATATATAGATAGATGGGTAAATGGATGGATGGAAAGATGATAGATAGATAGATAGATAGATAGATAGATAGATAGATAGATAGATAGATAGATAGATGGAAGGATAAGATAATTCATGTCTTTTGTGTTTCCGTTTTTCAGTTCATTCTCTGGAGGTGGACATTCACAAGTTATTCTTCAAATAGTAATTCTATGGCTGTATATAATGTTCTCTTGGTTCTCATTTCACTCCTCATTACTTCATGTATTTCTTTCCAAACTTTTAAAAAAATAACCTGCTGTCATCTCTTACGGTGCAGTAAATTTCTATGACAATCATGTATCACAATTTGTCTAGGAATTTCCCAGTTGATGGACATTCCCTCAATTTCCACTTCTTTGCCACCACACAGAGAGCTGCTATAAATGTCTTGGAACATGTGGGTTCTTTTCCTTTTTCGCTGATCTCCTTGGAAACAGACCCATCAATGACATTGTTAGGTCAAAGGCTATACAGTGTTGTACGATTCTCTGGCATAATTCCAAATTAAAAGCATTATTCTGAAGAGGGGTCTGTTGGCCTCAAAGGGCCTCCATGGTCGCCAGAATGACTAAGAACCTCTGATTACTTCCCCCTCCCTCACTGCACGGAGGAAGAGAATAGGGGCAGAACACAGGAAGTGACACATCCAAGATGGCACAGTATTAGCGTTAAAACTCCAGTTAGGAACCAGGTCAGTGTTCTTTCTAGGGCAAAGTGGTGAGCGACCATAAAAGCTGGAGCTAGAAGAGAGCTAAGAGAGAGTATCTGGGCTACGGGGAAGATCAAGGACCAGAAAGATTCATGGCGTGTGGAAGGTTTCCAAGCAAAGAGTAAATGGGATTCCAAACCCAGTTCTCTGTGACATTCTTTCCTCCATAACATGCTGCCTTATCATGTTGATAAAACATTGACAAATATGGCAGAAACATTCCCCTGTGTCTGGATTATCATTGTCTTCTCTCGTGTCTACCGTGTGATTTGGGGCTTGGCAAGTGGCCAGTAGGTATTTGCAGAGATAGTGTGACATAGTAGAAAGAGAAAGTCTGGAGTCAAAGAACCAGGGTTCGAATGCTGCCTCTGGGACTTCAGGCAATTCACTTCAATTCCTTAGCCTCAGTTTCCTAACCAGTAAGATGAGGGATTTGGACTAGAAGATTTCCAAAGCTTCTTCCATATTAAGTCTGTGATGTAACTATTCTTTTTCCTCCTTACGCTTCATTAGCCTGCCAGGTAGGGAAGGTTCCAATGAACTATTGCCCTCCAATTAGGAAAGGGGAACGTGTCACATTCTGACTATCATCCTTACCTGGAAAGGCCCTGGCCTTGGGCAGCTGAGATACTCGCCTCGACCCCACCTTCCTGATTCAACCCCATTGCCAAAGGAGCTCTGACTCATTTATGTACTTCCCTTCAATTCTCTCTTAGGGCTCCCCAAGGTCAGACAAGGAGGGCATAACTAGAACTCAGGACCTTGGCCTGCTTAATACATATCTGAAGCAAGCAGCTGTCTTGCATGATTTGAAGCTTAGTAAGGGCTCTTCCTCCCCACCATGGCCCATCTGAGAAGATTCCTCAATCCATTCTCGTTTTTGGAATCACTCTCTCCTCTTGTCTGCCAGAATATGGTGTCAGACTAGACCTGAGTTCAAATTTTGCTGAAACACTTAGTAGCTATGTGACCAATGTTTCAGTTTCCTCCTCTGGGAAATGGGGATGATGACAGCGCCAACCTTCTAGAATCATTATGAGGACCCAGTAAGATAATATATGTGATATGCTTTGCAAGTCTTAACCCTATTGACTTTTTAGCTGTCATCATTTTTATGATTCCACCTCAGATACTCATTAGCTTTGTGACCCAGAGAAGATCGCCTTCACCTCTCTTAGCCTCAGTCTCCTAATCTGTAAAATGAGGGTAATAATACACCAGCTACCTCATAAGGCTGTTGTGAGGAAAGTGCTTTGTGAACTTGAAAGGTCTATAAAAACATGGGCTATTATTAGAGGAATCATTCATTCCTCTATTCATTCATTCCACAGGCATTTACTGATCTACAGGCTGCCCAGCCCTGAACTATAAAAACAGGCTCCCATCCATTTCTTTAGCACTTTCCAATTTCACTAGGGGTTATTATCCTCCCCATTTTACAGATGAAGAAGTTCCCCTTGACGTGCTTCCAGCCGAGCTGGTATTGTTTTTCCAGCAAGGGAAGAGCCCACCGACACCGACTCCAATATGGATCAGCCATGGCGACCTGCCCATTAAGATGAAGCCACTTTCACTTTGTGGGGAAAAAAAATTCTGACCCACTTCATGAAGAAAGTCTTCTGGGCATCGTTAGGAGGCTTCTGGGCAGCGTACAAGCCTTGGGTCTTGGCCGTTTCTCCAGCCGATTCACCGTTCCCCAATTCCTTTTGTTGCCATTTTCTGTACCTGCTTCCTCAATGAAATCACTGAGCCAATCGATTGGTCCAGAAACATTTATTAGTTCCTTACTAAGAACGTGGAATCCAAAGAAAGGTTAAAAGCAAAACAACTCTTCCTCCCCCCGATGCCAATCACAGTCATGCCAAATAAGGCGGCTTCATCGTTTTTTAGTGATCATCTGAAATGTTGAGAATTGAATTTCTTTTTGCAAAGTTTTCTTTGAAATTTGATTTCATTTAATTATATGGAAAAAAGAATGTTTAACGCTCACTTTTAAAACATATGAGCTCCCAGTTC
>NC_077227.1:736887470-736917470 GCF_027887165.1 Monodelphis domestica | reverse complement strand
TATTTTATAGACAATACAGAAGCATGTCTACATTTCTCCTACCAATATGAGCACACTTCCTGATTGTCTAATGCTGTGTTAGCAAACCTATGGCAAGCGTGCCAGAGGGGGCTGCTCTCCTCCCACTTTCCACTGTGTCTAAGGACATTTTTCAAATCACCCACCCCTCTGCCTAATAGCCCAATTGGAATGCTTCCTCTCTCCTATGTCTAGGGTAAGATGGGGGGCTCACATGCAGCGTGAAGATTGTACTTTGGAACTTGGTCTCTAAAAGGTTCACCATCACTGATCTAATGGCTTCCAAAGATAACTGTTTGAAACTGATCAGACTTTTTCATGCAATCCAAAGTCTATAACTGATTGACTGATTGATGCCTAGGCTTTGCTCATACCATTTTACATTTCTCCTCCAAAAATATTGTGGCCAGCATCTTGCCATTTATTTTAAACGGGGAGAGTTTGACTCTAGCAGCTCCCACACTTACATAAAAATTTTGTAAAAGCAAAAAAGTGGGAATATAACTGGACAATTGCTGATGTTCTTTCAAGTGCTTTTATTGAAGGGTATTAATAAGTTTCTTACCCACTCCCCAATCCTCTTGGCAGCTAAGTGGCTCAAAGGAGAGTTGCTGGGCCTGGAGTGAGAAAGACATTTTATTGGCTTGCAGGGATCTTTTGTGTTTGTGCCCCAAAATGAATAAATTGGTATTCTTGTGCCAAATGGGAAAAAATTCAAATGATTTCAAATCCAGCCTCAATCTCTTACTAGTATGTGACTCTGGGCAAGTCACTTAACCTCTGTTTGCTTCAATCCACTTGAGAGGGACATAGTCAACCATTCCACTTTCTTTGCAAAGAAAACCTCATGGACACTATTGGCATGCTACGATCTTTGGGGTCATGAAGAATTAGACATGACTGCACAAGAACAAATAAGTTCCTTGATTTTTCCCAATATATTTGGAATCTTTGCCTCATTCCAATACTGTGACATTCTCCCAATAGTTTCTCTTGTGGCATGGATCTCCTCTGCACTCACTTGATGTATCCCAGTGCATTTTTCTGGCTTTGTTCTTGTTTTTGGGGGGGCCCATTTCTTCCTGTTCCATAAACTTATCTGGGACCATGATGATAGAATCCCAACACGGTGACCCTCTCACCCTTAAAATCAATTTGTTTTTTTTTCAATATTCAAAGATTTTGTCCATTTTCCTTCTTATTTTGTTCTTTTTTTCATTTAAATTCATAATTGAAAGTCAATTGATGAAGTGAAATTATGACCTACAAGAGATTTGTTACAATTGGCTGTGGGATTCTAGTATGGCCTTTGGGTCCTGTAGAAAAGCATGGAATTTGCTCAATGGGGGAGTTGTTCCAGAAATTGGAGCATGTGGTTTTCCAGCACACCATGGAAGAAGAATTGCTGGGGTCGGACACATGGAAGGAGAGCCCTCAGCCGTGCCTCCTTCATGCTCTTCTCCCCCAACCAGAGGAAGACCTTTTAGCCTTGAATAGTCTGGAGAATCTTGCCTTCCTCTCTAGAGTCCTGGCAACGTACCCCTAGGATAAGCAGCAGGTCCTATTTTTCTGTCAGTCTTAACTGGCATCCCCAGATGGCAGTATCTTCATCATTGGGATCCAAGATGATCCTAGACTTAAAGCTTTACAAAGAGTAAGAAAAAAGGCTCCACCGGTCCTAGAGGGAAAGTCTTGGGCATCGATGAATCCGAGTACTGCTCTTGGTTTTTAGCATCCTAGAGCTATGGGTTCCCCTTTTGCTCTAAACCCTTTCTAAGTCTGAGCTCACCTTCCTCTGGACTTTCCATGCACTTGTGCAAGTGAATGTGTCATGGACTTTGGGGGATTTAAAAAAAAACCACCTGTTATTATTGAATCACTTTAGTAAATACTCTCTTCTGAAAACTACTTAAAGGTGGCTGCCTGAACTGATTCTTAGCTGGTAATCTTGGACAGAAGCACACTAGTGGGGGCTCAAACCAGTGTCATTAGAGAAAGATTGTCTCTCCCTTAGGAGGAGATATAGCTAGCCAAACCATGGGACTCAATCTTTTTTTTTTTAAATAATCTTTACTTTCTTTCTTAGTATAGCTCCAAGACTGATGGGCAAAGACTAGGCACACCGGGTTAAAAGTAACTTGCCCAGGATCACACAACCAAGAATTGTCTGAGGTCAGATTTGAACTCAGGTTCTCCTAACTCCAAGCCTGGTTCTCTAGGCACTTTGCCACTTAGTTGTCCCAGATCCAGCTCATTCAGGTCCCCCCCCCCCCTTCCCCAAGCCCTTATCTTCTGTCTAGACTAGTATCAGTTTCAGGACAAAAGAGCAATAGAGACTAGGCAATTGGGTTTAAGTGACTTATCCAAAGTCACATAGCTAGGACATGTCTGAGTCCAGATTTGAACCCAGGTCCTCTCAGCATTGGGCCTGGCACTCTATCTATTGCACTGCACTGCCCAGCAGCTCCTCAGACTGAACTAATTTGTAATAATGGGAACTGCGAAAAGAATCCTCAGAGCTTATCTGGAGTACATTAGTCACATAATATGCTTCTTGGGAGAGGTCAGTGAGTGTTTAAGAAGTCAGTGAAGTTTTCCTGGAAAACAAAGGACTTTCTTGGCTGCTTAGAGCTTAGATAACGTAAAAATGGACTCGAATCCAGGACTTCAATCCCCATAAATCCTTGCTCCATTTCCCCAAAATGCTTTGTAATCTCACTGAATTCTCACCTGGGCCGAGATCGAGAAGGGGTATTTAACCTGATTGGAAAGGCTTTTGCGGTCTTTTCCTGTTTCTGCTTGCAAGCAGACGCTGCTCTTTTCATAATGTAGGTGAGGTTGTCTAGGCCCCTGGGCCTAGACACGTGCTTTCTTATCCTATATTTTCTTTAATCCTTAATCTTCAATAAACCTCTAAAAATATAATACTCCTTGCAGAGAGAAACTAATTTCTACCTGCCTCAGTTTCCCTAAATTTTAACTGTCTCAATAATTGGAAGAAGGGGACAGATAGGTGGCTCAGGAGATAGACAGGCTTGGAGGTGGGAAGACCTGAATTCAAATCTGGCCTCAGATACTTCCTAGTCTTATGAACCTGGGCAAGTCACTTAACTCCCATTGCCCTAGTCCTTACTGCTGTTCTGCCTTAGAGTCAATACATAGGATTGAGTCTAAGGTGGAAGATAAGATTTTTTTACAAATATATATACAAATATATTCATAACTAGAAATAGAATAAGGGCATTCTTGAGCAGAATTGGTAGGGGGCAAAGGTGTGGTGGTAGGAAAATACATGCCAAAAGCTCATGAAGGAGAAAGAAAAGAGGACTTTTTCTGTCTCTCCTTTTTTAATTTGAAAAAATTATTTAATTAATTGATTTAGAATATTTCTCAATGGTTACATGATTCATGTTCTTTCCCTCCTCCCACCCCCTCCTATAGCCAACAAGCAGTTCCACTGGGTTTTACATGTGTCATTGATCAAGACTCATTTCCATATTATTAATATTTGCACTAGGGTGATCGTTTAGAGTCAACATCCCCAATCCTATCCCCATTGAGTCATGTGATAAAGCAGTTGTTTTTCTTCTGTGTTTCTACTCCCACAGTTCTTTCTCAGGATGTGGATAGCATCTTTCTCATGAGTCCCTCCAAATTGTCCTGGATCATTGTGTTGCTGCTAGTAGAGAAGGCCATTACGTTCAATTATGCCACAGTGTATCCCTCTCTGTGTACAATGTTCTCCTGGTTCTGCTCCTCTCACTCTGCATCACTTCCTGGAGGTCCTTCCAGTTCACATGGAATCCCTCCAGCTCATTATTCCTTTGAGCACAAGAGTATTCCATCACCAACATATACCACAACTTATTCAGCCATTCTCAAATCGAAGGGCATCCCCTCATTTTCCAAATTTTTTTTTGCCACCACAAAGAGTGTGTTTGCCTCTTTCTTTGCCCCAATTCTTCCCATAGCATACTTTTCTTACCTTATTTACACCATTCCCTAACATGCATGTGATGCTTTAGTCGCACTAAACCATTCTCTGCCCCTGAGCCCATTGGGGCTTCCTGCCTCCTTAACTGAGTCCACAGAGTGCCCTAGTTCTGCATTTTCCCTCTTTCCACACTTAGCCCACCTTCCCCATTCTTGGATGATCACAACCTTCTCTAGCAGACTTCATATAGCATCGTCTCCATTCTCTAAGAATCGGGATCCAAAAAGTCAAGGACATTGGACTGCCTCCAAGAAGATAAAGTGAATGTGGACAAACACAAAGTCCTATACTAATCCACTTGCTTTGTATGGGATAAATAGATAGGGAGGGAGGGAGGGACACACATTCTGGCAGGAGGCAGGATCACTGAGCCAACAGTACCATTCCCAGTGCCATTTCATTCAGTAAATAGACTTCAGGGTGTGCCGCTTCTCTGGGCCATTAGCTCCCCCTGTAGTTAAGTACCTCTGGGGTGTTATCTTTTCTTAGGACATTAGCTCCCTCTATGGTTAAGTAATCTTTGGGTATATTCCTAAAATCCTCAACTGTCTAGTGGAAGCAATAATAGCACCTACCTCACCTGGGTTGTTGTGAGGATCAAAGGAGATGATCATTGGAAAGAGCTTAGCACAGTGCCTGGCACATAGTAGGTGCTTAATATATACTTATTCCCTCCCCAATATAACATTGCATTAGCACCCACTCTGATTGAGAATCCCATAGTTAGAACTTCTTTGGGACTTTGGTTTTCTCTGAGATTAAGTAACCATAGGATGTTATTTAGGCAGGGAGGGGGCATTAACTCCCCCTGGCTTAAATAACACTCCAGTACATTACACAAGGTCTCTAATACATTAGCTCCTCCTCTGAATTATAAACTCTCTGGGACATTAGCTCCCTCTGTGGTTAAGTAAGTCTAGAGTATTATAATTCTTTGGGACATTATGGTTAAGTAACCCTAGGGTATATGGCTTCTCTGGTGAATTAGTTCTCCTTTTGATTGAGAAAACTATAGTGTTATCCCTTCTCTGGAACATTATGTTCCCCTGTGTTTGTTACCCTGGGATATTGGAATTTCTTTGGCACATTAGCTCCTCCTCCGGCCCCTCTTACCTTTCCAATTACTCTTCTATTTCCCTCTGTCCTTTTCATTCTTTTTCATGCCTCGTTAATGTGAGACTTTCTCAAGGATCTGTCCTTGGTCCTCTCCTCTCTCCTTTCTCCCTTTTGCCTCTCCCCTCCTTTCCACTCTCTTCTCCTTCCCTTCTTCCCTTCTTCCCTTCTTCCCTTCTCCTTCCCTATCCCTTTCTCTCTCCATTCCTGTCCAGTTCTCTCCTCTTCTCTTCTTTCCTCTCCTCTCCCCACCTCCACACTCAAAATCTGTAACTCCAAATCTAATTCTCCCCCATTTACATTTCCCCCTTTCCCATTGTTATTATTCAAATAGAGTCCACTTAGACTATGTTAAGAGCCAGCTTAACATAGAGAGAATGGACACAGTTCTTCCTGTGTCCATTCTCTCCACCCTCCTATCCATTCTTCTTTCTCTCCCAGAATAATCTTTCCTAAATATAGATTTGGTTGTGCCATTCCTTAGCTCAAAAACCTTCCAAGGCCCCCTATTGTTAAATGTATGCAGCTCAAATCTTGTGCTTGAAATTCAAGGTCCTCCAGAAGCAGACACTCACTTGGCTTTCCAGCCTTCTCCCTTGCCAGTTCTGTGCTATAGGCAGTCCAAATGACTGTTGAAATATGCCTTCAACTCTTCCACCTCAAAACCTTTGCTTTGACTATTTCTGAAATCTGGCACACCTTCCTGTTCTCTTTACCTGTTGAATTCTGACTCATTCTTTAAAGCTCAACTCAAATGTCCTCTACTCCAGGAAGCCTTCTCTGATTCCACCTCATAGCTGTTAATCACTCACACTCAGATCTCACATAGCACTCAAGTTTTGTGACTCAGGTATACCGATTGTCTTATATTGCAGATCGCGGAACATCTTTTTGTATCTCATCCTTCTCCTAGATGGAAGGCAGGAAGCATACTTTGTCCACACTTTACATTTTCCCCAATGGGTAACATGAGGTTCAGTCGTGGAAGATGCCTAGTCAGAGTTGATTAGAGGGTCATGTATTTATTAGAGGTTATCCAGGATGCCAGTCCCCCCATGAAGAAGCATCTCATGGGTGAGCAACTTCTCTAGCACATTTTCTAGGAAGAATCCTCTCAGGCCCCTGGCACAAAGGGAGGAGCCCCCTCTGTTGGGCTTCAAGGAGAACATGGACAAGGATGCCCTGGGCTGGGCTGGTATAAGTGGGTGGTAACGTGGAGAATACCTACATCCATGAGGTCACAGAATTGTAGGATCAGAGATCAAGACTTGGAAGAGCTCTTGAGAGGCCCTCAAGTTCAAATTCCTCATTTTATAGAAATGGGGAAAACTGAGGTCCAGAGTTTAAGCAACTTGACTAAGCTAGGCAGTTAATGGAAGAGGTGGAATTTGAACTCAGGTCCTTGGACTCTAGAGCCAGAGCCCTTTCCACTGCAGTGCCAAAATCCAACAGAGTATTGAACTAGAAGGTAGTGGGAAATCTTGATTTAATTATACTTGCTAAATGCTCCATTGATCCCAAGTGTGTGGCATCTTCCTAGCTAGCTTTTAAGTCACTCAAAAGTGTACCAATACCTCTTCTTTTGAGTCCACATAGGACCTGTTATGAGGTATACAGTAGGCTGTCAGCAAGTATTTTTAAATTAACTTTGCAGTAGGATATACTTGGTGTCAAAGGACCTGGGTTTGAATTCTAATTCTCTTAATTACCATTTGTATAATCTTGGGCAAATCCCTTCCTAGTTGTGGACCTCAGTTTCCTCATCTGTAAAATAGAGTCTGGGCTTGATGGCCCTTGAGGCCCCTTCCAACTCCAGGTCTGGAACCTAAGTTTGAACCTTTCTCTATCCTTTTCTGACTTAAGGGGAGGCCAGAGCCCCTGGGAAGCTCTCTGCTAAAGGGGAATTCATTTCCATCTGACTTGGAGACAGAGGGTTGGAAAGAGTGACTTGTTTAGTTGGCAACTTGTGAAGAGAGAAGCAGGGAAGCCACCGGGGACAGGCCACCCTGGGCTGAGGTTCAAACCCAGGCCACAAGGGCAGATCTCTCTGGTTCCTAGGAAGGAGTTAGGGTGTCCCAGGCACACCACACCTGATGAGCCTGGGCTGGGCGCTCCAGATAGGATCAGGGCACACCTCCCCCCAGGCAGCCTAGGGCAGGGCAGCAAGGTGGGGCTCATTCTCTACAGTGGGACTGGAGACAGAGTACATCTCCTCAGCCATTTGTAGATGGCATCAGGAAGTCATGCTTCCATGGAAAAATACCCCAGCTGCAGTGGTCCCAGTATGGGACAGCATGGGACTGGGTCTGTCCCTCCCTATTCCCATCTTTACCTTGGTGGGGCCGGGGGCTCCCCAAGGGCAGACTCTGTGCCTCTCCCATCAATCCAGAGGCTCCCTGAAGACAGAGTCTGTGCCTCTCCCATCAATCCAGAGGCTCCCTAAAGTCAGGGTCTGTGTCTCTCCCATCAGTCTAGGGGCTCCCCAAAGTCAGGGTCTGTGTCTCTCCCATCAGTCTAGGGGCTCCCTAAAGTCAGGGTCTGTGTCTCTCCCATCAGTCTAGGGGCTCCCCAAAGTCAGGGTCTGTGTCTCTCCCATCAGTCTAGGGGCTCCTTAAGGGAAGGATCTGTGTCTCTCCCATCAGTCTAGGGGCTCCCCAAAGTCAGGGTCTGTGTCTCTCCCATCAGTCTAGGGGCTCCTTAAGGGAAGGATCTGTGTCTCTCCCATCAGTCTAGGGGCTCCCTAAAGTCAGGGTCTGTGTCTCTCCCATCAGTCTAGGGGCTCCCCAAAGTCAGGGTCTGTGTCTCTCCCATCAGTCTAGGGGCTCCCTAAAGTCAGGGTCTGTGTCTCTCCCATCAGTCTAGGGGCTCCCCAAAGTCAGGGTCTGTGTCTCTCCCATCAGTCTAGGGGCTCCTTAAGGGAAGGATCTGTGTCTCTCCCATCAGTCTAGGGGCTCCCCAAAGTCAGGGTCTGTGTCTCTCCCATCAGTCTAGGGGCTCCCTAAAGTCAGGGTCTGTGTCTCTCCCATCATGCCAGGGGCTCCCTGAGGGGCTCTCCCTCATCAAAGCTGCAGCTCCCTTCTTTTTCTTTGCCCGGACTGGGCATTGGGATAGTGCTCAGACTAGGATCTGGGCATGGGGTGGGGGTGGGGATCATGGCTAGACTGATTTGTCCTTGAATGCTTTTTGGCTCTAGACTCTGCTTGGTCCCAAGACCGCCTCTGGGGTTTGCTCTTCCAGTGTCTCATCTTTCTGGCTCATGGAGGTCTTTGGACCATCTGGTGGCTACAGCCCATGTTCCCAGGGGCCTGGGCCAGTGCCAGCAGTGGTACCAGCCAAGAAATGCTTGATTTTCTTCCTCTTACCTCCCCCTTCATGATGCCCTGAAAAGACCTTTCAAGAAATCCTCAAGTCCATTAAGTGTCTAGGTTGGGACCGCGGCTCCCCTTCCCCTCTCCTCTCAGGGGCAGAGAGTAAATCTTTGTGCCAAGGGAACCCTGAAGGCTCTTAGCAGAGAGACAGTATGGTTTATTGGCAAGAATGGGATCAGGAGTCAGAGACCTCCCCTGTGTGACCTTAGACAAGTCACTCCTCTCTTTGGGACTCAGTCTCTTCATCTGTAAAATGTCTGACGTCAGACTAGGTAAAAATAATAGCTAACATTGCTATACCACTTTAAGATTTGTGGAGTGTTTTACATACATAATCTCCTGTGATAGTCAAACAGCCCTGCTGGCCCCCACTCTGGGTGAGGTTATGCCCATCTTACAGATGAGGAGACTGAGGCCCAGGGAGAAGGCAGTTGTCTAGGGTTAGACAGCAAGACTGTTATGGGAGATTGAATTCAAACTCAGACCTTCCCTGACTTCATGTCCAGGGCTTTTCCTCCAATACTTAGCCCAGTGCCTGGTACACAGAAAACACTTAATATTCTTGTTGACTGACTTCATGACTCCTATCCTGGGACTATTCACATTCTTTCCTATTCAGCTTGTTCAATTCCATAAATGTATTAATTATAATGTATTAAATAAAGGCCTCCCTCTTAGGTGCCTAGGACTGTGCTGGGTGCTAGTGATACAAAGACACAAACAAAACCATCCCAGGCCTCAGGGATCTTCTGCCTATCTGCTGGCCATACTGCATCCACGCTTCTATCATCTGTGTGTAGGAGAGGCAGTGTAGCTGAGAGTCCACTGGAGTTAGGAGAATTGGGTCTGAGTGATCACTCTGCCCCTTATGGCCCTCCATCAACCAACATGTGGCTTCTCTGTACCTCAGTTTCCCACTCTGTAAAAGGGATGGTAATAGTGTCTACCTAGACTATGTGCTTTAGAACATGGCCACAAGGACCAAATGAGATGATGTGCCCTTTGTGTGATTGGGAAAGATGCTACATTGGATTCCATCAGACAGGCATTTATCAAGCTTTCATTGATTTATTTAAATTAAAGTATTTATTAAAGCGATTTTATTGTATATAATATATATTTATTAAACAAGTCCTTATTGTATGCCAGCGACCATGCTTGGCTCTGAGCCACAGAGAAAGACAAAACAAAACAGTAATAGATTCAGAGGGTCATAAATCTTGACTTTGAAGGGACCTCAGAGGCCATCTGATCCAATCCTGTCATTTTATAGAGAAGGAAACTGACAGACTCCACCCTCAGGAGCCTTACTTTCTACTGGGGCATGTGACCATGACAAAGTATACACGATGCAAAAAATATCACATAATTTGGGGAGGGAAGAAAGCCCTAAGGACTGGGGCAATCAAGAAAGGCTTCCTACAGGAGGTGTCTCCTGAGCAGAGCCTTGAGGAGAGGGTAGAGAGATAAGGCGGGGAAGCATTCTGGGACTTTGCATCCTGGAAGCCAGTGCAAAGACGTGGATGGGTTTTTACCTTCTTGGCTGCAACCCATAAAACACTACCTGTGTGACTTTTGGCAAGACATTTTCCTCTCTCTTGGCCTCAGTTTCTTTATCTGAAAAATGAGAGTTATTGGTCTTGCTGGCCTATAGGGTCCCTTCTAGCTCTAATAAAGACATTATTTAATCTTTTTTGGACCTCAATTTCCTTTTCTATAAAAAACAAACAACTGGGTTCAAATCTGGCCTCAGACACTTCCCAGCTGTGTGACCCTGGGCAAGTCACTTGACCCCCATTGCCTAGCCCTTACCACTCTTCTGCCTTTGAATCAATACACAGTATTGACTCCAAGACGGAAGGTAAGGGTTTAAAAAAAAAAAAAACAAACAACTGTACCTGATGGCCTCTAAGTTCTCTCCTAGGGCCACGTCTTGGATCCTGTGAAACCCACACCTAAGGACACATCATGTCCAGTGCTGTAATGAACACATATGAAGCTCAGGAACATGTGAACATGTGTAAACACTCAGACGCACCCACATATCCTCCGCAGTTGTCCCCTGATGCTTTATCATACCACGGTGTGAGACCTAGGATTCTCTAAAGCCAGACCTGGATGGAAAGACTTTTTGTAGGGCTCATTGACTGGGTATGTGTCTGATGTCCTTGGACCAGTCTAGTTAAGCTCAGAGGAGAGGATCTCATCCCCAAGCATTTCAGCAAGACCACAGAGAGATTGTGACCATTATAAGCAGTGGGATGGCCTCAATAATGAAACAGGAAAAGCTTCCTCCTGACCACCTCCAGCTCCTCAACTGATTCAGACAGACAGGCATATTATGTACAATGTAGGATTGAGGAGAGCCCATTGGATTTGGCAATTTGGCAAAGATCGCTGGACGCTTTGGGGAGAATTTCAATTGAATATGTGATCAGAAGCCAAACTATAGAGGAGGGGGAAATTGAGGCACAGATTGTAGAGAGCTTTCTTGAGTAGCTTATCTATGAAAGAGAGGAAAGACACAGCAATAGGCATCTGAGAGAGTCGGGTTAAATGTGTGTGTATGTGTGAATTAAGAAGAGGAAGACATGGGTGTGCTCATAGGCAACAGAGAGAGAGTCAGTAGATAAGGAAAGATTGAAGATTAGAGAGAGAATGGGAACAATAGTGGGGATAATCTGTTGGAGATCAAGGGTGCATGGAGAGGGATTGATCTTGGCAAGGAGAAAGGCCATCACTTCATTATCAACAGGAGTGGAGGAGGAAATACTGGGAGAAGACATTAGAATGATATGAGATGAAGAGGAGGAGAAAAGAAGGAACTCTTAGTGAATTGAAGTTCTCAGCTGAAAGAGTGGGGGTAGTGGGTGCCATGAGAGGCTTAAGGAAAGATAAAAAGTTTTGGGAGTCAGCTAGTGAACTGATAAAAGAATTGCCATGCTGTAGTGAGAGCCCAGTTCAGTTTATGTAACATAAATTTGTAGTTAATCTAAACAACTTGGGTTCATTATTTTTTTCCATTTCTATTTAATAACATGAGAATAAGTAGTAAGGAGGTGGAGAGAATGTAAGGTTGGGGTTTGGTAAGGGGTGCTCAGGGCCAAGATAAGGAGGAAAGGGATTTCAGTATGGAGGGCAGAGTGGAGTGAATTGAACTGAGGAAAGTGCATATCAGAGATGGTCTGGGAAAGAAGTGAGAGGTGGTTGGATTGGAGGTAGTTACTGTGAAGATGAAGAGCAGGGTTAGGAAGCATAAGGCACAGGGAAACATGGCATGATAAAGGATCATGGTCAGATTGAAGCATGTCAGATATGAAGAACATGGAAGTGGAGCACTTATAGGTGAAGGCAGGACCAAGGTAAGACCACCTCTGGAAGTACACTTAAGGTAGGATGGGGAAGGAAGTCACAGGAAATAAGTAAATCAAGTTCCCATCACTGTATGTTCCTACATATGATGCTGTTGTGGTAGTAGAGATTCCTTTCAGAAATATGTTGGTTTTAAAGGTCCCTCCCATATCTCAAATTCTGTGATTTGATGAGGACCAAAAAGTGTTATTGTTTAGTGTAGACAGTCAATATCTGCTTTGCCTTGGCCCTATAGGTGATGGTTAGAAGTTGGGGGAGCAGGGGCCCCAGACCTGCATCTCATCTTCCTCCCTACCACATCTTAACAATGATAGGTAATGTTTATATTGTCCTTACTAGGTGCCAGGAGCTGTGTTAAGTGCTTTACAAATATTAATTCATTTGATCCTCACAACCCTGGAAGGTAGGTGCTATTATTATCTCCAATTTATAGATGAGGAAACTGAAGCAAGCAGTTTAAATGACTTGTCCAGGGTCACACAGGTAGTAAGTATACAAGAATGGATTGGAACTCTGCTTTTCCTGGCTCCAGATCTAGTGCTCTATCCACTGCACCATTGAGCTGTGGCTCTTAAAGGCTTACAAAGCAGCCCCCTTCCTTCTTTCATTCCATGGGCTCTTTCTCCTCTTCTTCTTCCTTCTCCTCCATCTCCTCCTCCTCCTCCTCCCCTTCCTCTTTATTCTTCTCCTTTTTCCTCTTTTTTATCTCTTTTTAGGCAGCTCCCCACTTTGGGCAGGCTCATCATATTGGTGCCACATTTAGTGACAACTTTAGATCAGCTTACTCACTGTAATCCAGAACTCCAGAGCTTAAGCAAGTCATAGCCTCAGACTCTCTGACTGTTGGGATTATAGGAGTGTGCTAACAAATGCAGAAGAGAAATCCTATTTCTTAGAGGATAAATTATTCCCCTTTTCAGAAACCATCAGTAACTCTCTTTAGCCCCCAGTCTAAAATGTAAACTATCCTAATTGGCTTTTAAAACCCTGCACAGTCTGACTCCAGACTACCTTTCCCAGATGATAATACATCACTCCACCTCACATCCTCACATTCTAGCCAAACTGGCTCATTTGCTCTTTTTCATATGCCACATTTCATCATCCATCTCCCATCATTTGGTTCTAAACCCTTTGCAGTCTGACTTCTTTTTTTTTTTTTAACCCTTACCTTCCGTCTTGGAGTCAATACTGTGTATTGGCTCCAAGGCAGAAGAGTGGTAAGGGTAGGCAATGGGGGTCAAGTGACTTGCCCAGGGTCACACAGCTGGGAAGTGTCTGAGGCCAGATTTGAACCTAGGACCTCCCGTCTCTAGGGCTAGCTCTCAATTCACTGAGCTGCCCAGCTGCCCCCCTGCAGTCTGACTTCTGACCTAATTATTTAACTGAAGTTCCTTTCCTCAAAGCTGCCTCCTTTCCTCTGCCTGGAATGCTCTCCATCCATCCATCCATCCATCCATCCATCCATCCATCCATCTATTCATCCATCCATCCATCCATCCATCCATCCATCCATCCATCCATCTATTCATCCATCCATCCATCCATCCATCCATCCATCCATCCATCCATCCATCCATCTATTCATCCATCCATCCATCCATCCATCCATCCATCCATCCATCCATCTGTCCATCCATCCATTAATCTGATTGTCCATCCATCTGTCCCATTCATCCACCCACCCACCCATCCATCCATGCATCCATCTGTCCATCTATCCATCCATCTGATTGGCCATCCATCCATTCATCTTATATGTGGATGTGCTCAACACTCTGCCAGGCTATCTACAGAGGATGTAGATGAAGCAAAAGATGTAGTCCTTGCTCTGAAGATGATAGCAGTCAATCTGGGGAAGCAAGATGAGAAACAGGTCCATGAAGTGAAAAATAATATAGGATGGTGCTGTGTCAAGGGTCAGGCTATATGGTATAGTCAAAAGTGTTATTAAAGTGGAGATAAGTGGAGGGGGAGAGTAATGTAAGTAAGTAATCATGGAAGGCTTTCTGAAGGAAGTGATAAAAGTGAGGTTAGAAAGGAATGTATGATAGAAAGCCAGAGACACTGAGATGAGCACAGTGCCTGGCACATGTCAGGTGCTGAAGTTAGTTATTTTAGTCATGCCTGACTCTTCATGACTCCATTTGGGGTTTTCTTGGCAAAGACCCTGGAGTAGTTTGCCATTTCCTTCTCTAGCTCATTTTACAGATGAAGAACTGAGGCAAACACAGTGAAATGACTTGTCTAGGGTCCCACAGCTAGTACGATTTGAACCCAGGAAGATGAATCCTCCTGATGCCAGGTCCAGCACTCTTTCCACTGTGCCAATGACAGAGGAATGAATAAATGAGTGAGTGAGTGAGTGAACGATAAAATAGAAAGGACTTGGCTTCAAAAGAGATGAGCAGAGTGAGGAAGAATAAGAATCAGGCCATGTGAGACTGAATGGAAGAAAACAGGAGCATTTAGCCTGGTGAAGCAAGACTTGGGAGAGATTGGACACAAGGGCTCTTTTGGCATATTCCAAGGACTGGCCTGTGAAAGAGGGATGAGTCTTGTACTGTTTGGTCTCACAGGGTGAAGCTCGGAGAGAGGAATAGGAGATGCCAAAAGGCAAATTTCCTCTTGATGCAAGCAAACTCTTTTTAACCTGCAGTGTGTCCCCAAGTGAGATAGGCCCCCTGGGAAGGTGGTGGGCTGCCCCCTAGCTGGAGATCTTAAAATAAAGGCTCAATGACTACTCTGCAGATGTGTTGTAGGGAGGATTCGAATACCCAGACATGGGTTAGATTAGATAATCACGAAGGTCCTCCCCAACATTGAGACAGAGAGATTCTATGAATCATCAGAGATGGCCCCAAAGTCTTCAGCCAAGAAGATTTCCTCTAGAATGAAGCTTCGTTGACAGAAACTGGTGCAAGGACTTGGTCCTGGGAAAATATTTGTAAAGTGTTTGGCACAGCACCTGGCACACTGTAGGTGCTTAATAAATGTGCGTTCTTTTTCCTTCTTCTGTATACTGTCATAGGCTGTCTGGGAGGCAATGTGGTGCCATGGTTAGCACTCTGGATGTGAAGTCAGGAAGACTTGGATCTGAATTTCAGCCCATACACCAAATGACACCTACACAAGTTCAATCATCTCCCCAAGTTTGGGGAAATGAAAATAATAGCTCTCAGGGTTGCTGTGGGGCTCAGAGGAGACACTATTATATGAAGTATTTGGAAATCTTAAAGCACCATAGAAATGTGAGCCAGTGGTCTGTCCAGGTGGTGATACGCACTTGAAACTGAGCCAGAGGACCCAAGTCTCATTCCCATCTCTTCTCATTTTTTGTGTCAGTGTAGGCAAACCACATTTCCCCCTGGTCCCAAGTTTTCACATCTATAAAATGGAAGGGTTGCATTACCAAGCTCCTATCATTTCACAGAAGAGATAAATGAGGCTCAGAGGGGGAAATGATCTGCCCAAGGTCACACAGCAAATTAATGGTCGAGTTTGGCCTATAATCCTAGGTCTCCTCATGTTCTATCCAGGGATCTTTTCCCCATACTATTTTATCTTTTGGGGGATAGCCAGAAAAAATGCACTAGCTACACTATTCTGACCTAAGGTGACCCCAGCTCCCTGGTCACCCAACCCTTGCTACTGGGAAGTGCTTCCTTATTTCCCAGTCCCAAATTTCCCTTGGTAGCTCCAGCCCACTCCCTCTGTGGGGGTGGAGAATGGCCACTTATCCCAACCTGGCCTCTGTTATTAAGTCTGTAGAAATAGGTGGGGGATTTGGATAAGTCCTGTCTCAAAGCTGTTCCTCCAGTCCCCAAGCTTAAACCCCAGGAGTATGCAACATCCTCCCCCTCTGGGGAGAATCTCTGATGGACCAAACATTAATAAGCTCAAAAGGAAACTCAGTGAAGTCTCAAGGAAATCAGATGGGGTGGGGGGAGGCCCACAGGAGAATGTGGTTCTGTCTTAACAGAAAAGGACACCCTTGTCCTGGCAAGTTTTAACCATCCTGGACCTGGGCTGCCCTTTTCTGGGTTGCTTCTCTCACTGGCCCCTGGGGAAGTGCTGGTGAAGACGGGTAGCTCAGTAGTCAAAACTTTACAGTAATGAAGTCAAGGCCAGTCCCAAACCCCTCTTGAATCAGTCTTTTACACAAAGAAATCCTGTCACTGGGGGCAGACCCTCAGTTTACTCTGATCGCTGTCTGATGCCTTTTAACCCTAACACCTAACCTAATGATGCTTCACCTCGACCATACTCACTACCCTACGCTTGGCCAAACGCAGAGCCCTGATGTTGGTGACAGATGATTGCAGCTGTCATGGCCAAAGATTGACGCCTAATTCAGGTCATAGACCAAGTCCTAACCTGGACCACACATTAACCCCAACCCAAACAAAAGACCACGCCCAAGGTCTAGGCATACATTGATCCCCAACCTTGGCTATAGATTGATTCCTAGTTCTAATCACAGAGTCAAACTATGATCACAATCTGAGCCCAAATCTTGACCCCTGACTGGGTCCTAGCCTCAGGCATACACTAACCCAAATCCTGGGAACTGACTATACCCATTCACAAACTGAGCTCTTAACAACAGCCACAGACTGGTCCCTAATCTTGACGTTGGCTTGAACTCTTCACCACCAGCTCCTAAACCCAAAAGATTCTTGAATGATGGCCCAGACAAGTGCATGGATAACTTCACATAGCCCAACCCCGCTCCTAGAAACTTAGCTAGAGGCTCAGTCCCCCTGACTAGGGGATTTAGAAGGCCAGAGCCACCATCTTCCCAATGTGCTCCCTTGAGGGGTGGAGGGTTCTCCTTCCTTGGAGGTCTTCAATCAGAGGCCAGACGACCACTTGTTGGGAATGTTATAGTGGCGATTCTTTCCATGAATGAGTTAACTCAATGGCTATAGAGGTCGCTTCCAACTCTCAATGTCTATGATTTGGTAATGTTTGTTCATAGCTTCAATTTTAAGTGGTCAGTCTGACCTTTCATTCCCACTTCCAGTGACCTATAGGACATCTCCTTCTGGATGTATTTCTGAAAGCTCAGAAGCAGCCTGACAAATCAGAAAGACCTTGAACTCTGAGTTTAATTCCAGCATCTGATGATTACTACCTATGACACCTTGGGGAAATCCTGTGGTCTTTCTGGACCTCAATCTCCTCATCTATAAACTAAGAAGGTTGAATCTGAGGGCCTCCATGATCTCTTCCAGCTTGAGAACTAGGATCCTATGAACAGACCCAAGCTTACACTTCTTCCTGAGTCCTGTCCTCCTCTCTTCTTCCCAGTTTGTCAATGGTGTCACAGTCCTTTCAGTGACCCATCTAGTAAACTTCCCAGCCATCTGTGGACCCTCCTCTGCTTCTTCCCACAAAGCCAATGAATTGTCCGGTCCTATCAATTTTCCCCTGGAAGCATGTCTCCCATCAATACCCCTTGTTCTGTTTCCATTGCCACCACCCTAGGTCAGGCCCTCATTACCTCTCACCTGGACTATTGCAATAGTTTTCTAACTAGTCTGTCTTCTGCATCTGCCCTACACACCCGAACACATTAATCTTCCTAAAATAGAGCTCTGATCCTATGACTTTCCTGCTCAGAATTGAATCTTCTGTAGTCAGAGCTCCTCAATTTGACACTCTAGGCCCTTTGCTCTATCTGCTTCCCTATCACAGGCTTTATTTTCTAACAAGTGGGATGGTCAGTTTGGAAAATGTTCTGTCCTCTTTGGTCTCTATACCTTTGTTCTTGCTCCTTTAGCATAGAAGAGATCTGGGCTTGAATCCTAGTTCAGGCACTAGCTGTGTGACCCAGGAAAGGTCTTTTAGTCTCTCTGAGACTCAGTTGCCCCATCTATAAAATGGGGATAAGAAGTGAATAGAGAGTTGCCCTATTGACTGTGTGATCCTGGGCAAATAATAACTTCTCTGTCCCAAGGCAAATCTAAGATTATAAGCTACATAGCAGTGATGGCTGGCTTCTCTACACCAATAAAATCTTATTTTTGTTCAGATAACAACAGGATCCACATCCTTGGCTCATTGGGAAGTCTCCACTGAAAGAATGCACAGAAAGTGTTTTGCAGACTGTAAGGTGTGGCAGGAATGATAACCCTTATTATTCATCTCACCTCCACCTGTTGGATGCTACTTAGCTTTTCAAGGTCCAGTTACTGCTTCCTACAGGAAGTCTTCCATCATCCCCCTCAGCTATTTCTCAAGGGATCGTTGGATGATAGATCTGGAAGGGACCTCAGAAGCCTTCTAGTCCAGTTCCTTCATTTTATTTATAGCAGTCTTGAGAGGTACATAGGACCCTTGACGGAAAACTGAAAGGGGCTTTGAAGGTCATTTAGTCTAACTCTGACATTCTATAGATGGGTAAACTGAGTCTAGAGAGATATATGGGATCAATGATCTAGCCTGGAAGACATTTTAGAGTCCATTTAGTTCAACTCTCACATTTTACAAATGGGCAAACTGAGGCCCAATGAGGTTAAATGATTTGCCCAAGGTCTGACAGGAAGGAAAAGTGAGAGGATTAGGGTTAGACCTTAGTCCTCTGATGCCAGAGCCTCTGCTCTTTCCATCTTGTTATAATTTCCTGAGACTTACTACAATTACAGTGTGTACTTAGCATATTCTAATTTCTCTTATAGTCATCTGTGTACCTGCCTTATCTCCCTTCTTAGATGAATTGCTGGAGGGCAGAGACACTTTATCATTGATCTTTTGATCTCTCTTAGAGCTCCTCAAGGTGCCTCATTCATGTGGTAGCTGCTTACTAAATGGGGCTTGAGGCCTGATTTCAGAAGGTCTGTGAATTTGAGGAACATGACATCCTTATTTCAATCTAACTGGTTCCTTTTGTCATCCTGTGCATTTTGCGTTACACATTCAAAGACATTCAATCTCTCAGGCTACAAACAGATATCAGGTGGCTCCTGTGTGCCAGGCTCTGTGCTGAACATCAAGGAAACAAGAGGGTACGATGCCAATCCCTGCCCTCCAGCAGCTTCCAGTGCAATGATCCTGTTCTGATGAGGGGGCATCTATCCATTTCACCAAACTGCCAAAGGGGTCTGGGACACACAAAAGGGTCAGAGTCCCTTAACCTTAATGAATTAACAGATGTTTCTAGACTCTTTTCTCTGGACGTTTCTCCCTTTGTTGTTGATCACGTTGTTCTGGAGGCCAACAACTGTTTGAGAAGAGGCAATGGGATGGATGTAGATAGAAGCATCAAGGCAAGGACAATGCATTAGGCACTTACTGCATGCTAGGCACTGTGCTAAAGGCTGTCGATATAAATAAGAGCAAACAGAAAGCCAGTTCCTGCCCTCAAAGAGCTTCCTTTCCAATATGGGAAGACAACCCAGAAAAATAAGCTGCAAAAGGAATGGAGAGGCTGTAGGGACGGAGTGATCCTCTAGCATGGGAAGGCTGCTAGGGCATGTTGAAAAGGGCAGTCTGGAGAATCAGGAGGGGAGCCAAGAGAGGAATGAAGAAGTGAACATAGCTGGCCTGAGCAATTTCCTACAAATGGAGGTTCTGAGAGAAACTGACCAGTCAGAGGAAGGGGTTGGGGGCAGCCTGGACCAATCCAAGTCAGTCAATCAGTCAATAAACACCTACTCTGTTTCATGAACTGTACGAAGCACTAAGGATACAAATAAAAATCAAAACTGGAGACGATCTTTGCCCTCAAGGAGCTTACAATCTAATGGGGGAAGATAACACAGAAACAGGACATGATGGAGAGTTCCAAAGAAACGCATGGTGAGAGGGCTGCTGGGTCATAGTAGAAAAAAGAAGTCTAGAGAGTCATGAGAGGAGGACAAAGAGGAATGAAGGAATACGGAAACCTGGGTTTAAATAGCAGTTTTGTCATTTGACCATGAATGAACTATTTTAATTTCCCAGAGTCTTAGTTCCCTCATATATTATTATTATTTTTAAAACCCTTACCTTCTGTTTTGGAGCCAATTGGCTCCAAGGCAGAATAGTGGTAAGGGCTAGGCAATGGGGGTCAAGTGACTTGCCCAGGGTCACACAGCTGGGAAGTGTCTGAGGCCAGATTTGAACCTAGGACTTCCCATCTCTAGGCTTGGCTCTCAATCCACTGAGCTACCCAGCTGCCCCCCCTCATATATTATTTTAAAAAGTGTGTGTTTGTGTATGTGTCCAGTCCATTAGTGGTATCTGACTCTTCATGACCCCATTTGGGTGTCCTTGGCAAAGATACTGGAGTGATTTGCTATTGTTCTCCAGCTCATTTTATAGATGAGGAAACTGAGGCACCAGTCCAGGGTCATTATCTAGCAAGTATCTGAGGCAGGATTTGAATTCAGGTCTTCCTGATTCTAAGTTGTCTACTATGCCATGATATTTCTAGGAAATATGTGTTAATTCTCATGGAGCTATGTAACTGTAAATTATTATTTTTAAAAATTCTGACTTCTGGTCTTAGAATTAATTCTGTGTATTGATTCCAAGGCAAAAGAGTGGTAATGACTAGGCAATGGGAGTTAAGTGACTGGCTCAGGGTCACACAGCTAGGAAGTGTCCAAGGCCACATTTGAACCCAGGATGTCCCATTTCTAGGCCTGACTCTCTATCCACTGAACCATGTAGCTGACCCCATAACCATCAATTAGTATAAATAATCTCATTTTATAGATACCCTTCCATATCAGCATTCATAGAAAAGGATAAACAATTTAAAGATCATGACTGGGTAGGGGCTAATTAGGAAGTGAGAGCTAGAGTTAGGTTCAAGGCAATGTGGAAAGAGCTGGGTTTAGAATAAGAAAAACTTGTGTTGGAATTCTGATATATATTTGCTATTTATAACCATCTATAAGTCACTTAATCTCTGATTGCCTCAGTTTCTTCCTCTGTAAAGTGAGAATAATAGCACCTACCTCCCAGGGTTGTTGTGAGGATAAAATGAATGTGCTTTGCAAATCTACTGTGTTATATAAGTGCTAATTATCATTATTATTATTATTTATAGCACTGAGCTTACAAAATTGTTGTGAAACTCAAAATATATCTATAACTGGCTTTGAAACCCTAGAACATTATGCAAAGGTCAGTTATTGTTGTTCTCTCAGAGAGAAATAAATGATACAAGAATAAATCACTGTCCTGCTATGAATCTCTTAGATTTAATGTTCTTTGGACATTGTGCTGGCAGATAAAATAATGGATTATAAAAGTGGACTAAAAGTATTACGATGTGAGCTTATTTTCTATGGGCTCATCAGGAAAATCTTTGGGAGAACTCCAGAAGCAGGCAAGAGGAAGGGGTGAGAGGTTCTTCGTCCTGCTGTCATTAATGACTGTTATTTTAACTGGTATCTCATTCTTCTCATCTCTTGTCGATGGGATGGACACAGGTTGAAATGGTCCGGGAACAAGTTGCTCTTCTATTATTTTTCTTTACATTTTGGGGGGCTATTTTCCAGGTGAATAAAATGGCTGCTTGAAAAAAAAAACACTAAATAAGAATATTAGAGTATAAGTTTTTTTTTTTTTTAAACCCTTACCTTCCATCTTGGAGTCAATGCTGTGTATTGGCTCCAAGGCAGAAGAGTGGTAAGGGCTAGGCAATGGGGGTCAAGTGACTTGTCCAGGGTCACACAGCTGGGAAGTGTCTGAGGTTAGATTTGAACCCAGGACCTCCCATCTCTAGGCCTGGCTCTCAATCCACAGAGCCACCCAGCTGCCCCCTAGAGTATAAGTTTATCTTCTCTAGGCTCCCTAAAAGCAACTTTGGGACCACTGATAGCAGACAGGAAGTTACGGTTGATAAGGATTTCATCCTGGACCATGTGATTTTAGTTTTCTTTTTTCCTGCTAGTTTCTATATTTTGAAAGCTTTTCAATTCATATGGTTTACTCATATGGTGAGTACTATGGATGGCACCATTATTTTAAAAGCTCATTCTTCAGTGGCATCAATCAATGTTAGTTTGTGCAAGGACTGGCCATATAAAAAGGATAAAAAAGAAAGCCACTTCCTGTCCTCAAGAAGTGTCCATTCTAATACAGGAAGACAGCCCTGAAAAATGTCATTCCAGGTGGTTTCAAGCAACAGTTCCGTCTGGGGTTCTGAGGTTGATACAGTTTGTTTCTGAATTCTCAAGGATGTTTTAGGGTTTGCATTTGTAGCAGTCTTAGTCTGTAAAGGAGAGCAAGCTTCCAATGGATAATTCCAACCTTTTGGCCATTTCTTTTTAATTATCCTGTGGATGACAAAATTTTGCAACCTACAGTGTTAGAGTGCAGAGTTTCCACCATTTCATTAAATAATCTGTATCTGTCAGCAAACCTGGACTTCTTGAAGATAACTTTTCTGTAAGTTTTTAGGGCAATGACTTGATTCTGAATCACTGTCATGAATCCTTCTGTTTCTATAAACAATACACACAACTGTCTTTTGTTTAATGTTTCTTTGTTGACATCTGGTTGCTTGAGTTCATGTGGATGTTTGATTCTAGAATGTCTTTTGATTGTTCTTGGATCTTAGTCACTTTACAGGCAGACAGTTGCCTAGATCATCTTCATCATCATTATTGCTATCACCATCACCATACATTATCCACATCATAATCATCATCACCATTGCCAACATTACCATCACCCATCATCCATCATCATTATCATCATTGTCAATATCGCCACCATTGTCACCAATCTCATCACCTTTGTCATCATTGTTATTAACTTCATTTTCATCATCACCATCATACTTATCATCATTGTCACCATCATCATGATTACATTCTTCTGATTTTTAAAAACCAGATTCAAATAGAAACAATCTGAGGATAAATAACTATCCTGATATTAATATTTTATATTATCTATAAATTTAAACACATAAAATTTTATATGCATAGATACTTATTATAATTATTCTTTTATATTTAACATTCAATGGAGTATTGCACAGATGACTAAAATGACAGCCTTCTGGATCTGAATAAGAATGTTGAGATGTAAGTTCAACTACTGTAGGCTCACAAAAAGCAACTTGAGCACAACTTCAGGAGACAGGATGATGAGGATGGCATGCATGGCATCCTGTTCCATTCTGCTAGGTCTCTATGTTTTGAAAGCTTTTCATTCCATGTTATTTAGAGATGACATGGATTCTATTTGGCAACATCTAGTAAAAATATTGTTCTCAAGTTTTTTATGGATTGACAATTTGTCTGAGTAGTTGTGGTCAACAGTTTAGTTTGTGGTGATGTTCTGGTTGCAGGACAGTGTATTCCAATGATATTAGAGGGGTTGCATCCATAGTACAAGGTTTTATTGTCTACCGGTCATAAAGAACAGCAAGCCTTTGGCTCTTTGGTCATGTCTTTCTAGTTTTCTGGTAGATGCTAAATTTTTGAAACCTGCAGTAATTTGATGTGAAGTGTCCCCTGCTACATCGCACAATTTACATCTACCAGCAAATCTGAGATCCTGGAGGATGCTTTTGTAATTTCTGATGGCAAAATCTGATCTGATTCTGAATCACTATTACAAATCCTTCTGTTTCTAGAAACAAATCCTTTTGACTCAGCCCTCTGTTGGATTTTTTTTTTTTTGTTGACATCTTGTTGGTTAAATTCATGTGGCTTTCTGCTCTCAGAGTGTCACCTCAGTTTGCCCCCTTTAAATTCTATCCTTCAATCTCAATCAGTTCTTAGGCTTACATTCAGCCTTATTCCAGTGGCATATTTCTGAGGTCAGTTATTGAAACAGATTTATGAGGTGAGGTCTGTCAGTTCTAAAAATGTTTCTGTATGTTTGGAATCTATTTATTGTGTGTTCTCAGGACACTTGTCCATCCTCTATCTCCTCTGACTCTGTCTGTGTCCATGTCTGTGTCTGTGTCTGTCTGTCTGTCTCTCTCTCCCTCCCTCCCTCTCCCTCTCTCTATCTCTCCCTCTGTCTCTGTCTCTCAGCCATTTGACCTGTCAAAAGTATATGTTGATTGGTATTGTATAGGTGATAATTGCTCTAAATATATTCTGTCCCTTAAGCTTTTTTTAAACCCATACCTTCTATCTTAGAATCTATACTAAGCATTGATTCTAAGGCAGAAGAGCTTTAAGGGCTAGGCAATGGGGGGTAAACAATTTGCCCAGAATCATGCAACTAGAAAATGTCAGAGGCCAGGTTTGAAACTAGGTCCTCCTGACTCCAGGCCTGGCTTTCTATCCACTAAGCCACCTAGCTACCCTGCCCTGCCCGAGCTTTGACTTACATTTTAAGTCAATCTGTTGAAATATATGCAACCTTAAAATTTTCCTCGCCAATCGTGCTCAATAAATCTTGCCTGAAGTTCAAGATATTTGTTTGAATCACTTTTTATCCTTTGTTTCAACTGAATTCAACTTCAAAGATTTCAGTCTCTGATTTTGTATAGTTCACAGAAATTTATACTTTTTAAGTTTAGTTAACATTTAGTTTTTGGTAGACAAAAAGCTTCCATGAGTTGAAGAAATAATTTAATACGTTTTTCAATGGAACCATGTAAGTTGATGACCTATGGGGGCCAAGAGATTAAAACAGGGCATTGTCATGCCTTTCTCTTTGACCCGAAAGCCAAACTCAGTCCTGATAAAGGCATGATGATAATGAATTGGAGGCTAGGCAGAACCCACAGTAGGCTTAAATAGTCTCACTCACATTTTCCTTGATTTTTTTGGATCCATTTTTTTTCTTGATTTTATATATGAAACCGTTTTCTATGTGGACATCAAATACTTGAGAATTCCTGCTCTTCTCTCCTCTTCTACTTGTTCCTGTCCTACTTTAGCTATTTGCAGATATTTGTAGTTTAGGGGAGAAATGAGTCACAGATTCTGTGATAATCAAGCTAGAAAGTATAACTTACACAATTTTCAGGAGACGGGTTCAATAACCATGAATGTTGATCACAAATTACTCTTTGTAAAAATCCTGGACATTTGGAACCTTCTTTTTTTTGTTTCTCAGCCAATATATTATTTTCTTGTGAGAGTGTAGATCTTTTAGATGATGTCAATGGTGCATACATGCTCTTGACCTATATTTGAAGGCATCATTGATGTTTTCATCATATGGACATATATGTACATGTTGCTTCCCTGTCTAGACTCTAAGCTCCTTGAAGGCAAGGGGCTGTTTTCACATCGTCTAGGTATCCCCAGTGCCTGGTACATAGTAGGTGCCTGATAAAATGCTTGTTGATTGATCGACAAAGTCTTCTGTTAAGAAAGATGGGATCAGGCTTGCATCAGAGAGGAAGCTGGTAAAGTGCTTTGCTAGTTGCTCATGCACCTCATGAGCCAATAATTATGGATCTTATCTAGACCCGTCGATTTCCAGTTTGGCAGAGACACTGGAGTTTCAGTCACCAAACTTGATGAAACTATTTTATTACTTATTGCGCTCATGTTGTGCAAGCTTTTTATTTTGTGTTGGATTCAACTTGTGTTTTTATGATGCTGGACTTCTTTTGACTCTAGAGATGACAAGAAGGTTTCCCCATCTTCCTTCTTTGGGTGGTTCTCTTTAGTTTCCTTTCTTTTCAAGTCTCAGTGACATAGTTGCTTATTGTTGATGTTGAATAGTTTATCTTGGTCTTTGTGCTGATTAGACTCCCTATATCTCCTTAACCTTTTGGCTTTTGATTTCAATTGTTGATTCAAAGTAGCAAGAATTTTTTACATCCCTTTGTTTTGGGGTTTTCATTCTTCATGTTCCTTTGTAGTTGCCTTTAATCTGGTGACATGGTATCTAAGTTTGTATACTGGCTACATCCTCTTTCTGCAGTCTTCAATATTTTTTTCAGGTTACTTCTTCCCCAGTAGTATCTCATGCCTGTTCTTTGGCATATTCCCAAAGAGGTTTATCATTCTTTCTTTGAGCCTTATCCTAATAACTGCTTCACAATATACTTCTGAAAAAATTAATATATTTTTTAAAATGGTATGCTTCTTTAAGTCCTGAAATGTTTTTAAAGTTACATTAAATATTGTAAGAGAATATATATGCTCAAGATAGTTATAGCTGATAGTAGATTTTAAAAATTACTCACTCCTGATATAGTTGGTTTCATGCCATCAAACTAAAGATTGACTTTTAAAGACTCCCTCCTAAGTATGTTCTTCTTTTAAAAACCATTCAAGACATCAGCATTGCTCTTTGCCATCTATTTCTTCTTCTTCATCATCATCATCATCATCTTCTTCTTCTCTTTACATTCTATCTTAGTAACAATTCTAAGACAGAAGGGCAAGGGCTAGGCAAATGGGGTCAATGACTTGCCCAAGGTCACACAGTCAGGAAGTATCTGCAGCCAGATTTGAACTGATGCCTTCTGTTTCAATATTGGGAACATCTTGATTTTGTGGTATGTAGAGATTTTTTTTACATTTTAATTTTTTCTATGAAAAAAATGTTGATTTTCTCTTTCTTACCTCCCTACCTTTTCAAATGAAAAGGGGAAAAAAGAAAATATTTGTAACAAATATGCTTTGTCAGGCTAAATAAATGCTCTTATTGGCCATGTTCAGAAAATAAATGTCTCATTCTGAATCCTGAATCCATCCTCTCTCCATCAAAACCTAAATAGCATGTTTCATCATGAAACGTCATGTTTCTCTCTGAAATTGTGGTTAGTCATTGCAATGATCAGAATTCTTATGTCTTTCAAAGAGGATGTTTGTCTTTAAAGGTTGCTATTGGGAAAATTGTTTTCCTGGTTGTGCTTACTTCATTCCATTTCAGTTTATGCAAGTCTTCTCAAGTTTCTTTGAAACCATTCTCTTTATTATTTATTTTAGCATAATAGCATAACATTACATTATTTATATTCAACAATTTGTTCAGTCATCCTATGATTGGTAGGTCCTATCTTAATTTCAGTTCTTGGTCATCACAAAAAAAGAACTGCTGTAAATGTTTCCATAGATATGGGTACTTTTCCTCTATCTTTGACCCCTCTGAGATCAAGAGGTCTATTAGTGACAGTTTAATCCCATTTGAGGCATAGTTCAAGAGTGCTTTCCAGAATGGCTGCCCAATTCATAGCTCTACTAGTCATGCATGAATATGCCTGGTTTCCCATAGCCCCTCCAGCATGTGTTATTTCTCTCTCTCTCTCTCTTTTGGCCAACTTTGTCACAGGTTGTAGAGTTGTGATGTCTTTGCTTTCTTCTACTTTTCCTCTCTAGATTTAAGGAACTTTTCTATTTCTGTTCTACTTCATCAGCTTTTGGTTCAGGAATGAGGTAGTTTCCAAATTGCCCTTCTTGAGTAGCATATATGTGGTTATGTGACTCGGAGAGGAGAATTTTGGTTATGAGAAGTAATATGAAACTCTTGATTATAATTGGTAAGATGACTCTAGTTTTGTTATGATTTGGTTCTGGTACCCCCATATCTCTGATCCATTGTATGCACATTCTTGGTCTGTTCATTTTAGTGGTCCTTACCATCTGCAGCAAAGCATTTCTAGCCAATGAGGTACTGGCATTTCTGATTTATTTGTGCTCTATCTTTTGTCCTGGGGATACCAGAACAAAGATAGTCACTCACTCCACCATTATTCCCATAAAGCTGATCATCAAGGCCATTTTGAGCAGGGCTAACCTACTATCCTCTGCTGCCCTATTCATTTCTTTGACTCTTAGGAAAAGTTACCTTCTGTGCACAAGGGTGCTGGCCCAATCAGAATCCGATTCCTGGTGATTTGGAGCTCTTCCCTGTAGGTCTTTACAGCCATAGGTAGATACCTATGGGAACATAGAGTCCCTGTTGGACTTCACCCAGCTGGCATTCCCTTACTTTGTTGTTTTTCCCTTCTTTCCCCCCTAAGCATGACATAGATGATGAGATGGGCTTTGCAGGGGTTGTTATTATTAATTATTACTGTTGTTCTTTCATTTTAAGTTTATTTTATTTAATTAATTTAGAATATTTCCCCATGATTCCATGATTCATTTTCTTTCCCTCCCCATCTCCCACCCCCTCCCATAGCCAATGAGTAATTCCACTGGGTTTTACATGTGCCACTGATCAAGACCCATTTCCATATTATTGATATTTGCACTGGGGTGATCATTTAGAGTCTGCATCCCCAATCCTATCCCCATCAAACCATGTGATCAAGCAGTTGTTTTTCTTCGGTGTTTCTACTCCCACATCATCTTTCATTTTAGAGTGGACCAGTGGTACCAAAGAGTGATGTCTTGACTCACAAGTCAATTGGATTTAAATGAGGCAGAGTTGTACAAAATTATCCACCTCACTCTCTCTTCTGGAGTTATCAAAATCCCGTGACAAGACAAAAGTCAGGACAGCCATTGATGGTCCAGAATGCTGTGGATGACCTCCGAGTCTTGGATGTCTGACCAAGTTCTAACGACTCCACGGTCACCTCTCATCTGTCCATTCCACCAGAGGAAGTCTTCATGTGCTTGGGGTAGGCCCCCCCCCCCTCCACTGAGACCTCTTGTCTACCCTCAGCCTGGTTTAGCCCATCTGCCCAGACAGTTTTACTAGGGTGTGGCCACTATGCATGCTATGGCTTTTTGGAGCCACAGGTGAGAGTTGGGTGAAAGGTAAGACACCAAATGTGGACAAGCTGCTCATTAATTCTTATTATTACCTCCTTCACAGGGTTAATGTGAGGTTCAAAGGCGATGATGTATTTAACTTGCTTTGAAAATGCTAATGTGCTCTATAAATGTCAATTATTATGATTATTAGCTTAGGGTCAGTGAGAATTGGAGCTAGACAGGATCAGGGTCACTTGGAGGGTGAAGGTTAAGGGCTGAGGTCATGGTCAGGCTCAGGTACACTGAGGAAATTCAAGGTTTTATTATCAGCCCTTGGAGATTCTCCTTTACTGGCCGGAGGGTGCCAGAGGGGCAAGGTGTGAACGGGAGTCTCTGAGTTCTGGCTGCCTTGTAGAAGGAGGCTCCTGGAGAACACTACTGAGAGGGAGGGACAGTGGTTAGGGGGCTGCTTCCCCCAGCCAGGCAGCTGGGACTGGGCTGGGGACTTACAGACCTTTATCATTCTTATTGTTCTCAGCACTACCCATAGATTAAAGCAGCATCTCTGAGGGATTCATTGGCAGCAGGTCTGGTGGGGCAAAGGGAGTTACAGACAAATAGAGAGATACCTCAGTTTTTGTCGATAATCTGTCTGAAAACAATGGTCAAAATCTGAAACCAATGAAAACTGAGCCAATTGTTTCCACTGGAGTCATTGTAAATTCAATTAATTTGATCTAGACACCCAAAATAGATACCCCAAACACCTTTTTATAGAGAATAAAGATAGTGTCTAATACTAAAAACAATAAGAAATTATATGAAATGAATAAAAAAGTCTCATGTAAAAATCAATGAACAGTTAACGTGGCTTTTGGAAGACTCTTCTTGGTGAATGGAAGACAGGGAGAAGGGGAGAGAGAGAGAGAGAGGTTACTGTTTGGAAGGGGAATCCCCCTCCATAAGGGCCTTAGCTATCAAGGCATTATCTGGAAAGACTGCAGAGGAGTAGTTACCTTGATCATGTCCCTCTTCTCAGCTGAGATACTATGAGGGAATCTCTATTTGCCTGCGATGAGATATCTCACTCCTAAGGAGAGAGTTCACTCGTTTTGGATAGTCAGGCATGTATTCTCCTCCAGATGCTTTATCTGATTTTCGTTTTTTGCTGTCTGTATGGACAAATGGATTCATTTGCTTTTCAATACATGTATTGCTCACACTGAGCAGGAAGGTCAACCCTTGTTTTTGAAAAATTAGCATCAAGCTCAAGTGGGCACACTGAGGAAGTCCGAGGCAACAGATGAAAATGGAGACAAATTTTTCACCAAAATAATCAATGAAAACCCAAATCAACAATAACCGATGTCAGTGAAAAATGAGGTATTACTGTATGGTTGCTGCCTCTCATTCATGCCTCTACTACTTTCTTATCCTGGAACTTCCCTCGATGTCAAGGGTCTCCTCACCTTGGAGTATATGACCCCTCTGCAGGCTTCTCCAACCTGGAAGATTCCCCTGAAAGACTCTCCTCCTTCTCCCACTTGTGACTTCCTTCTGG
>NC_077227.1:736864970-736884970 GCF_027887165.1 Monodelphis domestica | reverse complement strand
TTTTTGGCCCCCATTAAGGCCATGGACAGGATCCTTTGGGAAGGAGGGGAAAAGAGATTCCTACTTGGGAGAGAGTGTGTGTGTGTGTGTGTGTGTGTGTGTGTGTGTGTGTGTGTGTTTCTCATGTCTTCTTGGGTGCATCTTTGAGCCTGGTAGCCTGGGGGGAGGGGGATTGCCTCCCAACAATGACTCAAGTAAAGCTGGACCAGCTGCCATCATTTGTTTGCTTTCTTCTTGCCCCCTTCAACCACCCCACATAGCTGTGGGGCTGAGCTAGACTGACTAGAAACCTCGGAAGGTCAATTGGTCTCTTCCTGTACTGCACAGGATAATATCATACTAATGACAAACACTACACCATTAATACTAATGATGATGATAAGATGATGATGAACAACGATTGTGAGGCAATGTGGAATAATTGGCAGAACCCCATCCCAGAAGTCAGTTAATTGGCTGCATGAGCTTGGGGACTCTCTGGGCCTCAGGCTTCTTTCTTCAGCTGTGAAAGGAAGGGTCTAGACAGGATGATGGCTCAAGGCCTTCCTTGATCCAGTATTTAATGACTCTCTCTGATATTGTTGGTGATAACAATGGTGATTCCCAGCCAGAAGAGCCAATTAATTTCCCGGGGAACTGAAGTCCTTCCCCACTTTTCTGGGAAGAGTTGAACCAGTTCTTCTCAAAGGGATGGCTGCACTTCTGTTCCTGACAGGTTCATTCTAATCCAGATCTTGTTCCTTGGAGCCTTCTAGCTCATCCCATATACTTCCATTTACATCCCATAGACTTCATCCAACACAGCAGGAATGTATGGAAGATAAGACAGGGAAGCCTTTCCTGCAGAGAAACAGATAGGCAGCCACTTAATGACAGAACAGATGTACAGAGTTGGATATACAGGAACACAAAAAGACTGATGTCTTCTGAGCACCTTCCAAGATTTCCAAACTCCACACTTTTGCTCATGCTGTCCCTCATTCTTGGGATGCTCTCGTTCTCCATCTCTGCTTATTGACTTTGCTATTTCTGTCAGTGACATTTCCATTTCTTCATCCTCCTGTTTGGAGTCTTGGCATTATTGTCAAGAATTCCTCCATCCCCACCTTTCATATACAATCAAACTTCCAGGCTTGGTATATTTCCCTTCTATGATACCTTTTGTGTCTGTCCCTTCTTTACCCCTCTAGTACCAAGCCCCTTATTACCATCTGCTCAAACTATTGCAATGGCCCCTAAATTAGTCTTCCTGCCTTCATTCTCTCTCCCTTCTAAACAATTCTCTGCCCTTCATCCATCCATCCATCCATCCTTCCTTCACTCCTTCCTTCCTTCCTTCCTTCCTTCCTTCCTTCCTTCCTTCCTTCCTTCCTTCCTTCCTTCCTTCCTTCCTTTCTTCCTTCCTTCCTTCCTTCCTTCCTTCCTTCCTTCCTTCCTTCCTTCCTTCCTTCCTTCTTTCTTTCCTTTCTCTGTGTCAGGCAAGTGTTCCACAGCCCAGTGATGAATTTCTATCCAGTGTTTAAAGATCAGTTCATGAGTTATTTATTCCAAGAAGCATCTCAGGCAGTGATGTCTGTGGTTAGTCACGGAGAACTTGGCTCATTCTTCACTGCTGTTCTTAGCCTACATTCTTTTGTGCTATCTGTGTTCCTGTGCTGTGATGGTTGCATAGATTACATTCAAATGTAGAGAAACAACATGTACCAAGGTAAGCCAATCCAACAAAGCATTTTTGGCAGAGATTAAAAATGAGAACAGAAACAAGTGGTGGAATCTTGAAGGACTTCTTGTAGGAGGGTGTAGGTCAGGGGAGAGCCATGAAACAAAGATCTGTATTTTGGCAAAGACTTTGACCAAGTCCTTGATGTAATCTGCCTGGATGGAAGTTTCAAACTAGATAGTCTAATTAGGTGGGTCCAAAACTGGATTAACTTCAATCTAAAGGGAAGTCTCTAGTGAAATGCCATCAGGATCTGTCCTTAGCCTTACTCGGTTCAACATTTTTTGCCAATACCTTAGAAGACAACATTAATCAATTAATCTCCAGCACTTCATACAGTGCTTGGATTATAATAGATGCTTAATCCATGCTGATTGACTGTCTCAGAGCCTTTCTCAAGTTCCAGAGAATTCTGAGGACAGTGGACCTCTTGGACTGTCTATCATTTATTCCTCCCTCTCACCACAGGAGCTGCCCATCTTCTTTTTCAATCATGCATGCTTTTTTATGTCTTTGAGAAACTTTATTTCAGGGAGATATTTGAGATCTCTAAAAAGAACCAAAAATACCTTTCCATTTCCTCAGAGTCTCTAAAGGGTTGTAGAATAAAGTTTCTGTAGTTAAACATTTCAAAGAATTTTATAAGATTTTGATACCTACATGGGAGATACCAGTGGTATGATGTTACTATAAATCATGGAAATAGCATAGTATCTGAATAATAAGACTTGCAGGTGAGCCAGTGAGAATGGGAAAGATGCATAGTGGGCATTAGTAAGTCATAATGTACCACTATTGAGAAAGAGGAGAGACCAGGTAAAAGATGTCATCAAAGAGATACATAATTAAAAAAAAAAGGAAATAGGCCAGTCATTTGGTGAGTGTTGTTGTTGCTCAGTTATTCAATCATGTCCAACTTTGTGACTATAGATTAGTGATAGTGAACCTTTTAGAGTCTGAGTGCCATACCCCCTGCCCCGAGACTGAATGCTACCCACCCCACCCCCCATCTTGTCTTACCCCAGACGGTGGGGGGGGGGGGGAGAGAAAGAGGGAAGTGGTTTGGTTACTCTGTTCAGGGGAGGGAGTAAGCGCTTCCATTGGGCTGCTGGCAGAGGGGCAGGGAGGTGCTGTGGAGGGGGAGAAGGGAGCAGCTCTGCCCAAATCCCTCTGCCTTTCTAGCAACTAATTCTGATGGGGGTCAGCATGAGTGCCCACAGAGAGGTATCTGTGTGTCACCTTTGGCATGCATACCATAGGTTTGCCACCACAGCTATAGACCATAGTATGCCAGCATCTCCACTATCTCCTGAAATCTAAGTTCATATTTATTACTTCCATGACATTTTCTATCCCTCTCACCCTCTGCCATCCCTCCTCCTTTCACTTTCCATCTTGCCCATCATAAGGGTCTTTGGGATAATGAGGGATAACTATTGGGCAATACCTGTTTCCCCACTGGTATCCACATGATGTCAAGAGACTGGGTGGATATTTTCAGGAGGATTTATGGGATGCCATAGACAGCAGTTTTATGGGGAATTTGTTTCAATATCTTGCAATGAGTGCTTATTATTTGTATTTTATTCTTAGCCAAGAGCCACCTGTGTTCTGAACACAGGTGGCTCTCCCTCCTTGAAGAAAAGGGGAAGAGGTTCGAAGAATACGTCTTCATTCTCCAGGTTGTCAGAGATAATTTCATTATAGAAACACAGCAAACAAGAAGTCTATCCTCTCCTCCCAAAAGAAATGGGATTGTAATGGGGCAAGGGAGATATGAAGGAACAGGAAAGAAAACTGGCATTTGTTAGGAGGTTGAAGAGTGGAAGAATGAAATACCTCTGAGAAGTAAGGTAGGGAGAAGGACAATTGTATACTTGAAGCTTAAAGAGAAATTTCAGGTTCTTTCTGGGAAGGAGAAAGCTGGATCTCTGAGGAAGAAGCATCTGCTTGTTATCCAAGGACTGAAATCATCAGAGCCCCAGAAGGTATCCAGTGAGAGATATCTTCCAGGATAGTCAGAGAACTAACAGAAAAGGAAGAGCAATTGGCAATGCTGGCTCTGGAATCCTGGGATAGTTATATCTGTCAATCTGATCATAACAATAGAGAGGTCTGTTGTCTTCCCAGGGCATACATTCAAGGCATGACTGCTACCCACTACCTAGGATGATTCACTTGGGTACAAATGATACTACCAGGAGGAACCCAGAGAGCATTGCCAAAGATAATGAAGGCTTGGGCAAGAATCTGAAGACCATAAGGGCATAGGTAGGGCTTTTTTCACTGCCTTCCACTGAAAACAAAGATGCAAGAGGCTGATTTGGGAAGTGAACAGCTGGCTAGGAGGTTATTGTCTGACAATGAGATTTAGATTTCTATAACATAGCTTAAAATGTAGGAATGACAGGCTTCTGGTCAGGGATGGAGTACTTCTAATAAAGACTGACAAAATGTATTTCCTACAGGCTTGCAAATTTAATTTAAAATGATTTAAAAGCAAAAGGATAGAAGAGAGATAAAAGTTGCATATAGGTGTGTATGTATGTTTTACACAAATATGAATATGTATACAGATATATAGATTTCATTAAATTAAATTTCACCTTATAGAATTGCCACAGTGAAGAAAGAATAGCAGTTGATATACTCAGAAGGTAACAGAAGATAAGATCCAACATAAGAACAGGAGAAAAATCTGTGACCTCAAATATTAATACACAAAACCCATTGTTTAGACAGTAAACAAAGTAAATGAATCAACAAACATTTGTTAAATGCCTGCTATGTGACAGACACTATAGTTATTTTAAAAAATAAAATAGTTCCTTGCCTTCAATGTGCTTACATTTTAACCATAGAGACAAATCACACACATATAAGTAAATATGAAATTATTAAAAAAACTGAAAATAATTTTTGAAGGTGGCTTTCTCCAGAAGCTGGAGAAAACTGAAAAAGTCTCATCTAGAAATCATCAATAGAGCTAAGCTTTGAAGGAAACCAGTAAGTCTAAGAAGTGATCTAAAGGCAGAGGCAAATTTTGCCTCATGGATATCACAGGAACCTAGTAGGATGCAACCTATGCCTTGAATGTGGTCCTAAGTGGATATACATTATTCAAAAGAAATGGAATGAATAAAAAGGAGTGTGAGTGTAAAAAAGTGTGTAATATGGTAACACCTTAGATTAAGAAGGTATACTCATGTGAGAAAAATCTAGGAATCACAGAGGGAAATATGGTGGAGGATATTTGAGTGAAGATGAACTTAAGGACAAACTGAAGTGATTTTGTCACCATAGTGTACTACAGACCACCTAGACAGGAAGAAGAAAAAGATGAAGCATTTAGGAAACAGACCACAAACCTGGCCCAGAGGCATCAATGAGTAGTTAGAAGAGGACTTCAATTATCCAGACAGCTACTGGAGTTCTTTCACTGTATCAAAAGGAGAATTGCTAATACTGTCTAGATTTCCCTTATTAATTGCATTAGATGGAGATTTTGTTTTGGACCTAGCTCTCTCTAACAAGGAGGTATTGATTACCAGTAAGGAGGAAATTATGAGAATTTTAAGAATTAGATAATATTTCTATCCAGATATATATTTTATAAAGTTTATTGGAAGGGTAGACAAAGGTTCCTATAAGCCTAGCCTGCCAGTCTCTCTCCTCTTTTCTCCCTCACCTGCCTGCTCTGTTCCCTTCTCGGTCCTCCCCGGATTCTCTCCAAACCTTCACCTTTATGTTGATTGGAGCAAAACCTGGCGCAACTGTGCTATCTCAGGAATGTTTGATGGACAGGCTATTCTGGAGAGGGAGGAGATAAAACTTTGACACAGAATCACTGGGGAAAAGTCACTCATTCCTCTGAGTTTGTGATAGGGAAGAGGAGGAGAGTCAAATATTGTCTGATATCCATACTTGATTTGGAGAAAACACATTTTAAAGGATTCAAGGAAACACTAAGTAGAATCTTATGGTCTAAACATCTAAAGTGGAAATCAACCCACGACAGCTGAAAATCTCTCAGGAATCACCTTCTGAAGATTTTAGGGCAAATCACGATCTGACTAGGGGCAAGAAAGACATTTCAACTCTGTGCTTCAATTTCCCCATCAGTTGAATGAGGATTCATCTCTAAGTTCCTTTCCATCTCTAACAGGAAATTACGCTAAACAGAGGCATGGGGAATAAAAGTGATTTGTCCATGGTTAGTAATTAGCAGAGCCTGGGCCTAGAATTCAGGTTTTCTGACTCTAAGTCCTTGGATCTTTCCGTTAGAATGATCATTATGGTGGCCTTCAGCTTGGATCATCTTATGCTTTGACTATGCTGTCCTCTTGTTCTTCTTGGACCCAGAGGCAGAACCAGGACTGATAGGTCCAGCTTACCTAAAAATAGATTTTTGTTTGAAATGAAGAAAAAAAATCAAGAGAACTGCCTCAGAGGAGAGCTAGTTGTCTAGCACTGGGGTCTTTTATTCAAAGGGCTGAATGACTGACTGGTTGTGGTTTGGGTGCGATAAATGAGATTCTTGTTCAAGTGTGACTTGGCCTAGAAGATTCCCTCTCAGATATCACTCTAAGATTCTGGGATCATTTAAATGCAATTAGATAGTCCTACGGCAAAGTAAATAGAGTAACAGGTCTGAAGTCTGGAGACTCATATTCAGGAGCATAAATTGGCCTCATATGCTTACTAGTTGTGTGACCCTGGAAACTCATTTCACCCTGTTTGCTCAGTTTCCTCATCTGAAAACTGAGCTGGAGAAAGAAATGGCAAGCCACTCTTTTGCTAAGGGAATCCTAAATGGAATCACAGAAAGTTGGACACAACTGAAACAACTGAGCCATAACAGTAGTCTTCTTACTCTACTGGTGTGGTGTAGCCTCTGGATGGAGAACCAAGATCAAATTAAAGAAAGACTTAAGTTCAAGTCCCTCCACTGACACATGCTGTCTGGCTGACTCTGGGCCAGTTATAGAACCTTTCAGTGGCCCCAGGCAATTCTCTGAAACTATATAAGCTGAGAGCAGGTGCTGACCTGCATTAAGAGAGGAAGTTTGCCTGGGGAATTCCCTGTACTGATGAAATTATGAAACCTGTAAAAAAGCAAACAAAACCAACTCAAATCTCCCAAACCCAGACCCATGTAATTAGTAAGCTCTCCCTGAAGCTAGAGATCTCACCTACTTTATCAGATATCCCTCAGGTCAGGGGTGTATCTTTTACTTAACCCTGGAAGTTCATGCCATGATTGGCTCTCATATTCCTCCTCTGGAAAATTTTAAAAAGATTTAGATAACATGATTGCAGATCTAGAATTGAAAGGGGTCTCAGAGGCCATCTATCCAGGCCAAGTAAGTATATATTGAACCTCTCTTCTTCTTCTTCTTCTTCTTCTTCTTCTTCTTCTTCTTCTTCTTCTTCTTCTTCTTCTTCTTCTTCTTCTTCTTCTTCTTCTTCTTCCTTCTTCTTCTTCTTCTTCTTCTTCTTCTTCTTCTTCTTCTTCTTCTTCTTCTTCTTCTTCTTCTTCTTCTTCTTCTTCTTCTTCTTCTTCTCTTCTTCTTCTTCTTCTTTTCTTCCTTCTTCTTCTTTTCTTCTTCTTCTTTTCTTCTCTTCTTTTCTTCTTCTTCTTCTTTTCTTCTTCTTCTTCTTCTTTTCTTCTTTCTTCTTCTTTTCTTCTTCTTCTTCTTCTTTTCTTCTTCTTCTTCTTCTTCTTTTCTTCTCTTCTTTCTTCTTCTTCTTCTTCTTCTTCTTCTTCTTCTTCTTCTTCTTCTTCTTCTTCTTCTTCTCTTTCTTCTTCTTCTTCTTCTTCTTCTTCTTCTTCTTCTTCTTCTCTTCTTCTTCCTTTTTAAACATTTAACTTTTGTCTTAGAATCAATAGTATGTATTGGTTCTAAGAGAAGAGCAGTAAGGGCAGGGCAATGGGGGTTAAGTGACTTTCCCAGGGTCACACAACTAGGAAGTTTCTGAGGCCAGAATTAAAAATCCACATCTTCTGATCTCTGAATCTTGAACTATGATGTTCAGGCCCTTCCTAAGCTTTGGTATTCTGTGATTGTCTCTCCTTTCCCACTTGAGTCCAACTCTAGGGTCTCATTAACTTCCCCTTAGGCTGCTCCTCCCTAGGGTTCTCTTTGGTGGGGGTGTTTAACCCCAAGAAATTGGCATTGCCCAGAGGCTGTTTCCTGCTCTGTCTCTCTCTCTGACTAAGGTTCTCATCTAGCAGCCCTAGGTAAGGGGTGGGGAGAGAGATATTTCACACCTTTCTTGCTGCTAAGGCTGAGCTGGAAAGGCAACTGTCCTGATGGTATCTTAGTCTGATGGAGTGTGGGTGTAGTCACCTCCTGGGGAGCCTGGGTTGTTTACTCACTCATCTTGTCTTAACCCCTCTGCTCAGCCCATTGCTCATCCTATGCACACTCCAGCCTGGGGAAGAAGCAATCCTGGAGAAGATCCTGCTGACCTGGGGAGCTGGCTGGCACAGAGAATATCTCACTGGGGACTTCGATGGCCATCTAATCAACTTGGACCTGTACCAGGGGCCCCTCTCTGCCACAGTCCCAACAAAAATCAGCTAGCCTTTGCGTGAAGACCTTCCATGAAAGGCTGCCCACCTCACTCTTGTGTATACCTCTGAGAGAGAATAATAATAGGAAATAGTTAAGACTTTATGTAGCACTTGAAGTTTTGCAAAGCACTTTTCATACATCATCTCCTTGATCCTCATAATTGACCTCTGAGAAAGATAATGTGCTTATTCCCATTTTACAGAAGAGGAAACCGAGACTGAGAAAAATTAAGCAACCAAACCAGGATTATATTAGTGTCTGAGACAAGATTTGAAATTAGCTTGTCTTAACTCTAAATCTAACACTCTATCTACTCTGATACTCAGCAGCCTAATTATTAGGGAGCTTCTCCTTCAATGAAGTCTGATTATTTACACTTTCTATCCATGGTTCCTAGTCTTCTCTGGGGAAGGGGGAAAGTAGAATAAGGCCAAACCATTTTCTCAGGCCTGTCCAACTCTTGATGTCACCATTTGGAGTTTTCTTCACCAAGATCCTGGAGTAGTTTGCCATTTCCTTCTCCAGTTTTTTAGACAGATGAGGAAATTGAGGTAAACAGATGAGGGTGATGTGACTTGTCCAGGGTCCCACAGTTAGTCAGTGCTTAGTTATACCTTTTATCCCACCCTGGGGGAGTGGGCAAAGCAGAGTAAACCTAAACCATCTTCCACTCAACAGCTCTTCTCAGTACATCATCCAACATTCCCCTCTACTCCCAGCTCCCCAGATTTACTGTCTTCTCTTCAAGCCAAACATCCCCAATTCTTTCCATGAGTTCTTAATGGTATCATCTTGAAACCCTTCACCATTTCTCTCTGGCCATTCCCTTGCTTGTCTAAGTTTTCTTTAAGAGGTTTATTAATGGGGTGGCCTCAGCCATCCCCCTAGACACAGTTTCCAAAAAAATCAGATGCTTTTTATCTCTTCCAGGCTATCTTAGACCAGGCCATGCCTTAGCTAAGAATTGGAACTGTTGCTCTTCCTGCATTCCTGAACACTTCCACAAGTGGAATGGGCAGAAGAGAATAATTTGGTCTCACAGCCATGAAGGCAGCTGAAGCAGGCACTATGGAGAGCCTAGAGCTTGGTCAGACAAGGAAGATGCCAAGATCATCTATTGTATTCCAAGCCATCCCCAGCCATCTTGACTTTTGTCTAGATTTTGAGGGATGATAGAGGACATTTGATGGGGAGTGAGTGAGACTGATGACTTTGTGCCACTCTGCCTCACTTAAATCTAAGTCATAGACAAGCCAAGACATCATCTGTGATGTCACTGGTCCTCTTGGAAAATGAAGGATGAGAGGGCATCTGGGTGGCTCAATGGATTAAGAGTCAGACCTAGAGATGAGAGGCATTGGGTTCAAATCTGACCTCAGACATTTCCTACGAGTCACTTAACCCCCATTTCCCAGCCCTTACCTCTCTTCTACCTTGGAACCAATATATAGTATTGATCCTAAGATGGAAGGTGAGGGGTTAAAAAAATTAAGAACAAACAACATTGTGCAATGCTAGGCCTCTGTTCCCCACAATTCCTGACCTGTCAGCCTCAGATTGAGAATATTCCTTCTCTATGTCCCCCTTGATAGGAAGCACTCACCAGCACCTTTTATTAGCTATCCCTCTTCCTCCTTCTTTGAGGGGATGGAGGACAGACTGTGCAATTTCATTGATGTAGGGAACTTCTGGCCAAAAAACTCCCCTTACCAATGCTGGCCAGGTGGCCAGTTAATAAACATTTATGAAATAACTACTATGCTCTAGGCATTCTGAAAGACATTGGTGATCTAAAAAGAAAAACAAAACACCCAAGATGGTCTCTTCTCTCAAAAAGTGGATGAGAGAGACAAAATGCTAAAAATCATGGCCAAACCAGAAAATGCCCCAAGTTGTTCAAGGAATGGAAGATGGACTAGAGCAGGGAGAAACTTAGGGCAGGAAGACCAATCAGCAGGCAATTACAATTTAGGTTACTACAATTTAGGAATGTTAGAAAGTGGCCTAGATTTGATATATCACATTCCCCCCTCCCTAAGGTGGCATGTAGCTGCAGCACTCTGGAGAGCAGCCCAAACCAGATTAAAATGTAATTAGGAAACATTTAATAACAACCACAGGAAAAAATACAATGGAATATTGGAAAGGTTCACACATGACTTTCTAGGTCAATAAGTGGGTGGGCAGGCATCCTTATATTGGGTTTAGTGGTCCCCACTATTATTTGAGCTTGATACCACTGGCCAGAGAGCCAACATGGGTCCTGGTTCTAAGCCCAGCTCTCCAGCTATTTATGCCATCTCAGTCCTCCTTTTTGGTCCTTTTTTTTTTTTTAATGCTTTACAATTCTAACCACCAGCACCACTACAAGAAAGAAGAAGAAGAAGAAGAAGAAGAAGAAGAAGAAGAAGAAGAAGAAGAAGAAGAAGAAGAAGAAGAAGAAGAAGAAGAAGAAGAAGAAGAAGAAGAAGAAGAAGAAGAAGAAGAAGAAGAAGAAGAAGAAGAAGAAGAAAGAAGAAGAAGAAAGAAGAAGAAGAAGAAGAAAAAGAAAAAGAAGAAGAAGAAAGAAGAAGACAGAAGAAGAAAGAAGAAGACAGAAGAAGAAGAAGAAGCAAGAGGAGGAGGAGGAGAAGAACAGAATTTATATAGTACTTCAAAGGTTTTCAAAGCACTTTACTCAGGTTACCTTATTTGATCTGGTAAGATCTATGTTAATATTAGTGTCATTTTATAAATGAGGAAACTGAGGCTGAGAGACAGCTAAATGATTTGCTCAGGGATATACAGAGTGTGAACCCAGGAAGAACTGTGGGAGTAGAGACACAGAAGAAAAACAACTGCTTGATCACAAGGGCCGATGGGGATATGATTGGGGATGTAGACTCTAAATGGATCACCCTAGTACAAATATCATTAATATGGAAATAGGTCTTGATCAATGACACATGTAAAACCCAGTGGAATTGCATGTCAGCTACAAGAGGGGGTTGGGGGGAGGGAAAGAACATGAATCTTGCAACCATGGAAAAATATTCTAAATTAACTAATTAAATAAAATCCCCCCCCCAAAAGACTTAAAACACTGGATCTTAAAAAAAGAACCAGGTGCTCCTGGTTCTAAATTCTTGTACTACCCTGCTCCCATTCAGTAGTCAGTTCTCTTTCTCTCCCCTCTCTTCTTCTTTCTCCCCCAATCTCTGACTCTCTCCCTACTCTTGAGCTATTCTATTATGAAGAGAAAAAAAGATAGTATTATAGGGCACAGAGTCTCAACCTTTGGCCAGCTCCTGATCCAATGGGAGAGAGAAGTTCTTGAGCATTGCCTCATTCTTCAGCCCACAAGACCAAGAAGGAATTCCTTAATGGAGTGCTTGTTTACATTTTTATTGTCAAGCCTAATCATGTATTTATTTACATCCAGCTCTGCTTTCATTAAAGCCATTAGTACTCTTGAGCAAGTGATGATGAATTTGAATTTACCTAAGTATGTTTGAATTTCAAATATCTCGTAGTTCAAAGCTGGGTTGAGCTTGAGTCTCAGCTTGTTCTTCCAGGAAGTCTTCCCTGATCACTCCAGGCCACAATGTTCTCTTTTCCTCCTGGCTTCTGACAGCATTTATGAACTGTATTCTTTATTTGCTCTTTATCATTTGCTTTCCTATTGGTTAGCTAATTTTTTCATGGTTATATGTCATATTTTCCTAATTAGACTATAAGCTCCCTGAGGGCAAAGGACTATGGCTTTCACCTTTTTCTTCCACTGAGCCCAGAGACAAATTCCTTAGAAAAAGGAAAGATTGACAATGAAGGATTTCATGTATGACTTCAAGTAATGGAAGGCACAGGGTCCTGCTTAAAGCTCACTAATGATTATCCTTCTCAGTATCATGGAAACAGGACCCTGGTTCATACATTTTCTGATTGTTCTTTCCTGCTCAGAACCGTATGTAGTTCAGACAATTTCTATTACTTTTGCCCACAACAAACAATGGAATTTTCAGCAGAAACAGAGGTCTGAGCACCCCTAGCCTCTAGAGCTTTTGGTCCCATTTAGGAGAAGAGGAAATTGAGGTCAAGGGAGGAGAAGTAACAGGATTTCATTGCTGTCTCCTCTTAGTTCATTCTCTGCTCTTTTCCTTCACTGGGCTGAATTATTAGAATTTTTAATTATGATATCATTTTGACCAACTTGGTTCATCTGACTTAACTGAGAGAGCCTGGAGTTGTATCCTGCCCATTAATCAGCCTCTTGCACAGACATTGCCAATAACAAAGACCCATTTCTATATCAGTTTTCTTGAGGACAACAGAAACTCCTTCTAGTGGGAAGAAACTGAGGATACAGATTCTTCAGAATTTCAGACATTCCAGGAACATAGCAAAAACTTTAAAAAAATTCATTCATTCATTCTTCATTCTTCTATCCATCTATCCATCCATCCATCCATCCATTCATCCATTGGATCCAGCCTTGCCCACCTCAAAGTAGTCAGCTTCCCCAGGAATTCTAACTTCTCTTAAGAATCAGTCTAGGGAACTCTGATTTTGTCCTTGACTCAGAGGATGTCAGTGTAAAGCAAATCTGAAGTACCTGCAATGCACTAGGTACTGTTCTAAGTTGTGGGTGCGGTTCAGGTTTCTAGTCTCGAAGTCCAAGGTCTGGTTTTCAAATCTTGTCTGTCACTACATGACTTACTTTGGCTAAGTCAGTAAATCCCTCTAGACCCAAGTTTCCTCAACTGTAAAATGATGAGATCAGATGAGAAGGTTTCTAGAATCCTTTCCAGCTTGAGGTCCACAATTCTTGACGAGCTTCTATTCTAGCTGTTTCCTAATTCTTCAATGGCGTCACGGGACCCCTTTAATATTCTTGGAAGACAATATAGTATGGTAGAAAGAGGAGAAGAGGGCCCAGGACAAAGCCCAGGGAGACTCCCATTGTGGGTGGGACTTAGATGAAAATCTAGCAAAGGAGCAGTTAGGTATTGAAGGAGGAAAACAAGCAGAGAGCAATGTCAGGAAAATCTAGGGGGGAAAGAGTAGTCAAGAGAAAATAATAGCGTCAAAGTTTGCAGAGAGGTCAAGAAAGATGAGAGGGGGAAGCTATGTGGCTCAGTGGATTGAGAGCCAGGCCCAGAGATGGGAAGTCCTGAGATCAAATATGGCCTCAGACACTTCTTAACTGTGTGACCTTGAGCAAGTCACCTAACCCCCACCACCTAGCTCTTACTGCTCTTCTGTCTCAGAACCTTAGAACATGATATTGATTCTAAGACAGAAGGTAAAAAGAAAGATGAGGGTTGAGAAAAGAACATTAGATCTGGCAATAAATATTGGTACCTTGGGAGAGAACCATTTTATTGAATTATGTAGTGGGAGGCCAGATTTCAAAGAGTTAAGAGCTTAGCACAGTGCTTGGCTATAATAGATGGCTATTAAGTGTTTCTTGATTAACAGAAGAGTGAGAAGAAAAGAAATGGAGGCATAGATTGTAGGCAGCTTTCTCAAAGAGAAAAGAAAAAGAGGAAAGAGATCAAATGATAGCCCTTGGGATGGAGGGATGGAGGGATGAAGTAAGTGGTTTGATGATGGGTTATGGGATGCGAGAGGCATGGAAGTACTTAAAGTTGACAGGGAAAGGTAAGTGAGGCAGGGGGGGGGGGATGGTTGTGGGCTCCATCTGTTGGAGAAAGCAAGAGGAGATGGGATCAAGGCTGCATGCCCCGGGGTGCTCCTTAGCAAAGGGAAGAACCACTTTTTCATCAGAGATGGGAGTGAAGGAGGAGATAGTGGAGGTGAACCCCTGAGTAATACGAGAAAAGGAAAGAGAAAGGGGGAGTGCTCAAGTGAATCAGCCTAATTTTAGGGGGGAGCTATGAGACAAGAGCTGCAGTGGGAGGTTCGGAATCATCGCAGTGGTGACCGCTGGGGGGAAGGAACAGAGGGCTGGAGAGCCTGAAGGTCACCGGGAGAGCAAAGCCAAGGATCTGGGCGTCATCATGCCCAGGGAAAGAAGGAATGAAAAAGGGTCATTAGCAGATAAAAGGATTTCGGGGTTCCTGAACAAGGAAGTGGCATGCTTGTGGGTGATGGAAAGAGCAAGGGTCTGCCCATCGCTATGAGTGACTGAGTTGGAGTGGAGGAGTAGGTCATGGGAACCCAGTGATTGAGGAACTAGTGATTTTGCAATCACACCTCCTCACAGCCTAGAGGGACTCTCTTCCAGCCCACAGTCTTCTGAATCTGACCCCAGGCGGGGGGCCAAGCAGAACATGGTTGCTGGAGTAGATCTCCTCCCATTAGGAGGAGTGAGGGCAGAGATGGCTTTGGTTTTGTTTGTTTTTGTCTCTATAGGGGCAGCAGCATGGCCCCATGGAAAGAAGACCAGGTCAGAAGACCAGGGTTCAGATCCTGCCTTGGGAATAACCCCAGTCACTCTGGGCCTCAGTTTCTCCATCTGTCCGATGAGGGGCTTGAATTAGAAGACTCCTGAGGTCTCTTTTGGTACTAAATCTGCATTCTCAAGTGTTTTCCATGGCCCCAACATGGAGTGGGCACTTAATAAGACCAGATTCTGTTCCATTTACCCTGCAGAGACCTTGTATGACAGAGTTTGCCTTTTTGTCTTTTCTTGTATGCCCAGTGCCTGGCATGAGAGAAGTCCTTAATCAACGCTTGTTGAATGGAGCTGCACCGGCTCTTTCTCTTCTAGAGCTCTGGGCCCCATCTGCTGCCATGTGCCCCCACTGAAGGGTTGGCACTGAAGGTCTTGGCTGTAATCTCTCAATCAGCGAGCATTTATGAAGCGCCTTCGACACATATGTCAGGCCCTGTGCTGTTCAGGAAGGAAGCCAGGACACGTGTGTGCCTACCTCAGAGTCCCCGATTGAAGGGTTCAGGGCTTCTCCAGTCTGGGGTGGGGATGGGTGGGGTGAGTCACCCTATAAAATGCTGGGGAAACACTTCCCTCCTCCAGCTCTTTGAGAGCAGCAGGCAGGCTTTGTAGGATCAAAGTCCATCCACACCACCCCAACGTTGGCACATTGGCATCCCGAATCGCCAGGGCGGGCTGGGGAGGAAGATTGTTTTTAGATGTACCAATTATAAATATACACACACCACGCCGCCAAACTGGGCAGCGGCTTTAACGAGCCCGCTTTCAAAGCTGGAGCTCTTTAAACAGGATGCCTTCTCTCCACGTAGGAAAGAAAGTATTAATAAGCCGCCCCTGGGCACCTAGTAATGAGCGTGAGTCCTTGGATCCAGGGGGTGTGTGTGTGAGTGTGTGAGTGAGTGTGTGTGAGTGTGTGAGTGTGTGTGTGTGTGGAGGGGGTGGGCACCAGCAACTTGAAAGAGAATATTTCCCCGGGTTGATAGGTCCTGATAATTGTTATAATAACAGCTCAGCAGGACCGGGCGCCTTTCATCCTGTGAGGTCATAAATGGCTTTTTCCACTGGAGAACGGGGCCTCCTCCCACCAGAGACGCCCTCGCCCATTGGTGCCCAGCTGCATACTTACCCAACTGTTATTTCTGAGGAGCGACAATCCCAGGATTGCAAAAGGGAGCCGAGGAGGGAAACATGGGGTAGTGGAAAAAGGAATGGCTTGAGAGTCGGGGGATCTCGGTTCAAATCTCCGCTTTGCCACTTAGGACCTGTATGATTTTTCTGTAAAGTGGGGCAGGTGGGATAGCAATAGATGGCCTGGAAGGCCTTTTTCTTTGTATTCCACATAGTAAGCACTTGATGCTGAGTGACCGATTGACCTTCTAATTCTAATTCTGGGAGCCAATGATCTGAACCTCTCTGGTCCTCAGTTTCTCCATCTATAAAATGAAAGGATGGATCTAGATCACCTCAAAGGTTCCTCCCAGTCTTGAATGCTTTCCCCTTTTAGATTACCTTCCTCTACTCTTTCTATATCTCCTTTATCCATAGGCTTTGTTGTTTAGTTGTCTGACTCTTTGTGATTCCCATTTGGGGTTTTCTTAGCTGGCATGGTTTGTCATTTCCTTCTTCAACTCATTTGACAGGCAAGGAAACTGAGGCCAACAGGGTTAAGTGACTTGCCCAGGGTCACACAGGTAGGAAGTGTCTGAGGCCGGATTTGAACTCAAGAAGATGAATCTTCCTGACTTTAGGTCTGACGTTCTATCCACTGTGCCTCCTGGCTGCCCATGTTTGTCGTTACCTGCATATATTCTCACCTGTTGGAACATGAACTCCTTGAGGACAGGGATGACGTTTTGCTCTTCTTTGGCTCCTTGGTGCTCAGCACAGAGCCTAGCACTTGGTAGATGCTTAATAAATATTTATGGACCATTTCTAGCTTCAAATCTCTGAACCTTTCTCCTGGGGAAAGGAGTAGAAATCCCTTTTCTTCTGCCACCGCCTTCCTTTTATCTCATGCCTTAGCTGAAGGACCCCTGGATTTCAGGAAGGCCTTTGACAAACACTCTTGAGGGCAAGATGGTGAGATGGGATCCAGATGATAAAACACAGTTAGGCGGATTAAATGACTTGACTTAAAGAGTGGTAATTAATGGTCCCAACTGGAAAATGAGAAGGTTGGACTAGAACAAGGGTTCCTTTCTTGTTCTTTCATTTTTAAAACCCTTACCTTAGTGTCAGTTATAAGATAGAAAAATGGCAAGGGCTAGGCAAGCAGGGTTAAGTGACTTGCCCAGGGTCACATAGCTAGGAAGTATCTGAGGTCAGATTTGAATCCAGGACCTCATGTTTCCAGGCCTGGGTCTTTATCCTCTGAGCTGCCCTGACGAGGGTTCTTAATATGGAGTCCACAGATTGGATAGATTTCTGAAGGTCCATCTTTACTTCAATACAGTTGGTTTTCTTTGACCTCCTTTGTTTTTTTTTTTAACCCTTACCTTCCGTCTTGGAGTCAATACTGTGTATTGGCTCCAAGGCAGAAGAGTGGTAAGGGTAGGCAATGGGGGTCAAGTGACTTGCCCAGGGTCACACAGCTAGGAAGTGGCTGAGGCCGGATTTGAACCTAGGACCTCCCGTCTCTAGGCCTGGCTCTCAATCCTTTGTTTTTTTTTTTATATACATTTAAAGTCATTATTCCAAGAAGAGTTCCATAGAAATTTGCAAAGAGGTCTGGGACATGAAAAAAGTTATGAAGTTCCAAAGTAGATTTTGTTGCTCTTCAGTCATTTCTGTTGTGTCCAATTCTTCGTGATCCTATTTGGGGTTTTCTTTGCAAAGACACTGAACTAGTCTGTCATTTATTTCTCTGGTTCATTTTACAGATGAGGAAACTGAGGCCAACTAAGTAAAGTGACTTGCTCAGGGTCACACAGCTAATAAGTGTCTAAGACTGGATTTGAATTCAGGTCTTCCTGACTCCAGCCTTGGTCCTGTGCGCTATGGGACGACCTAACTGTCCCAGTAGATAGTTAGATGTTCTCTAAGGTCCTTTCCAGCTCTAAATCTGTGGTCCACTGAACCTAGAAGGAGGTTTCTAGAGATATAGCCCCAGGGATCTGCCCTTGACTATGTATAATTCAATGCTTTTATGGAGGCCTTAGATGAAGGCATTAAAGGCCATGCTTAACAAATTTACAGCTGGGGGCAATAGTTAACTGGCTGGATGACAGAATGAAAATGAAAAACAAAACATCTCTCTAGACTGGAAAGATGGGGTAGTTCAATTCAGTGAGCACTTATTAATGAGAGGAGCACAGGAAAGAAAGAATTTATAAAGCACCCACTATGTGCCAGGCTCTGTGCTAAGCAGCTCACAAATATTGTCTCATTTGATTCTCACAACTCTCCTGGCAGGTAGGTGCTAGTATGATCCCCTTTTTACAGATGAGGAAACTGAGGCAAATAGGTGAAGTGATTTACTCAAGGTTACATAGGTGTCTGAGGCCATATTTGAACTCAGGTCTTTTTGATATGTATAGTATTGTATAATATCAACATCATTTTTCTTTTAATGCCATCATAGAAAAAGAAAAAATTCAGACTTCTCTGGCATGAAGGGAGAGCCAAGCAAAAGTATGTGGATTTTCCGTGTCACCAGATCATGGCATCCCTAACTCCTGCCACATGGAAAGGATACTTGTACTTTGTAACCCGTAAAATGCAAGTTACTATTATTGGATTGTTGGTGTTATTGAGTTGTTTCAGTCATACCTGATTCTTCATGACCCCATTTGGGGTTTTCTTGGCAAGGATACTGGAGTGGTTTGCTGTTTCCTTCTGCGGCTCATTTAACAGATGGGGAAACTGAGGCCAACAGACTTGCCCAGAGTCACAAAGCTAGTAAGTGTGAGGCCAGATTTGAACTCAGGAAAGATGAGTCTTCCTGACTTCAGGCTTGGTGCTCTATTCACTGTGGCAAAGGATAGGGGAGAGATTCAGGACCAGGGAAGAACTTCTAGCCAGAGATATTGGGGATGGCTTGCTGTTTATATTATCAATAATAGAAAATCCTAGAAAGGTACACTGAAACCAGATGAGGGAGGACTTCAGTTCCAGATGGAGAAGGTGCTTTGTTCTTTCTCAATTTCAGTGACTAGTTTCCTAGCAAGGGAAGGACACGCTTAGAGCTGTGTTTTGGGAGGGTTATTCTGATGTCTTGTGGAGGATGCACAGGAGAGGAGAGAGAATAAAGGCTGAGAGATCAGGTAGCAGGTTGTTAGACCAGATTTCTGCTACTGGTTCCTCCTCACACAGCATCTTATCTCCGGACTGTTCCTTTCTTACATGGGCTTTCTTGCTTGTTTGGAATGCTCTCCTTCCCTCACTGGCAACTTCTCACCCACAAAAAGACCTTTTCTGAGCTCCTGTGGTGCAGGGATGGGCAGCTCCTACCCCAGTGACTTTACATTTGTAGGCAGCACTGATCCAGGTAGACTCTGGAGGGCAAGAATTATTGAGTTTTAATTTGGTAGCCTCAAGGGAGCACGATGTAGGATGGAGCACCGAGAATAAACCCACGCTGAGTTGAATTGAAATGCCTATCCCTGGGTTCTAGTCCCATCCCTACCACTTACTAGTTATGTGACCCTCAGCAAATCACAGACATTTCCTTACTTGTTAAGTGGGGTATAAAAACCACATTCACAGAGATGCTGAGAGGAAATTGCTCTGTAAGTCAGAAGGTTGTTCAGTAGTCTTTCAGTCATGTCCCGAGCTACCCCATTTGGGTTCTTGTCACTTCCTTCTCCAGTTCATTTTACAGATGAGGAAACTGAGGTCCTCAGGGTAAGTCACAAGGTACAGTGCTCTAAAATCATCCCCCTTTTCCTTATAGTCATCACTGCCTTCTCTTCCACCCTCATACTACAGCCACTCTCATCTCTGTCCTCAAAAGAAGCAGCATCTCTCCCACTTCCATCATCTTCCTCACTTGCCATCATCATTGTCATCATCTTTACCATAATCTTACCATTACCACCTCCATCACCGCCATCATTATCTGCCACCATCACCATCACCATCATTTCTACTATCACAACTATCCAGCTCTCATTATTTTTGCAACAATCATTACAGCATCATCACCATCATCGTCACCATCATCATCATCATCATCATCATCACTACTATCTCCATCTTCACACCTCGTCATCTCCATGGTCAACATCAACATCATTGTCTCGAAGCCACCATCATCTTCTCTTATCACTATATTTTCACTGCATATCCCACCAATGTCAAGATCATCTTT